>NC_140938.1:129838357-130013357 GCF_014529385.1 Adiantum capillus-veneris | reverse complement strand
CTGGCTGTGGATACAGTTGACATTAATATATTGTTGGATCCAGATGCTCAGATATCAGATACAATTATCTACATTTGTGTTAAGTAAGTTTTAATATTTTGCTAACTTTGAAAACTCAAATGATAGGTGTACTAAATCAGGTACACTCCCTGCAGTTTGATCAAAAGTCAACTTCCACCGCACACCCATATGGAGGTGTTTCTTGTTGATCCACAAATGTCTGTGATTATTAGATAGAAGAATAGTCCATCTGGCACATTCGAGAGTTGGTTTCTCCACTGTGCTATGCAGGAAGTAACTGTCATCATCTTTCCTTATGAGAACAACCATCACTAGAGTCTCATATGCCTTGATGTTGAGCAGCCAGCAGTGTGGGTGTTCAATTCAATAAAAGGAACCCACCCTGAAATTAGGCTATAAGTGTTATGTATCAGAAAGTGTTTCTTATGGATATCCATGTAAATTTGAAAGCCTCAAGCTAACATCCTGATACTCCTGTATGCAGTTGTATAAAGAGATTATTGCTAGCTTATGGCAAGCTATGTGGAAGGTACGAACTATACAAGGCCCCAATCAAAGATGTGTCTGTACCAAATCAAACTGATGCAACTTCTTGCGGAGATGTCTTCTCCATGCAGAATATGTCCTGCAAAGCTACTTTGCATTAAAACCTTTCATGACTAAGGTAACCATTTGGAAATGCATTTAGTCAGTTTTGGTTTTCTTCATACAAGACTTCTCACCATGTGGTCTTTCAATTTTGCAGAGTGCTGTGAAAACTACACATATGATTATTTGCAAAGATATCGGGCATGTCTAATACAACACCTGCTCACTATGTCGAGCCCCAGAGACACTGAAGATAGCTGCTTGGACGACTGCACAATTGATATGACAATATGTGACGAGCCACCACCAGAAGCCCCTGCATCAGATACAGTGGAACCACAACGGGCCGAGGGGGTCATGCCAACCAAAGATGAAAGGGCCGAGGATGCAGCAAGGCCAAACGAGGCTCTGCAAGGTGCTAGTGTACAAGCAGAGGGGCTTATGGAGGAGACAATGAAAGAGACAAGTAGGCCAGTGAAGGATCCAAAAAAGGCCATGGAGGAAACCTTGGATGAGGCAAGGATGGATGAGGAAAGCAGGCCTATGGATGAGGCAATCCGGCTAATGGAGGAGCACCAAAAGGATATGGATGATGCAAGCCGACCAATGGAGGGAGAGAAAAAGACATTGGAGGAAACCCTGGATGACACAGAAAGAGCCATGGGGGAGACCCTCGATGAAGATGAGAATGATGACTATGATGATGAAGCTAAAGCAGAGGATAGCAACAATGACAACAACACTATAGAGACCCAGTATGGACCCTTGCTACCTGTAGATACGGTTGTTCCGGTGATGTCTATTCAAGTATGGCAAAATATATTCAGCTTCTAACTACTTATATGTACTTGTCAACTTTTACAGAGGTTGATTATCTTGGACATCAATGGATTGTTGCTGATGCGCGTGCCTCTGGGTATAGCAGACACCTACGAGGATTTGCAAACATTTCGGATGGGTACTTGTCGAGTTGTGGTTCGTCCAAGAACAAAAGAATTTATTCAGTTTCTTCTTCCGCACTTCAGAGTTG
Organism: Adiantum capillus-veneris; assembly: GCF_014529385.1. NCBI lineage: Eukaryota > Viridiplantae > Streptophyta > Polypodiopsida > Polypodiales > Pteridaceae > Adiantum > Adiantum capillus-veneris. Next base: position 130,011,718 of record NC_140938.1, on the reverse strand, counting down.
CCATATGGTCTTCAATGCAAAGGCAAAACTTGTCGGCACTAGTTACAATAGTTTGCGGTGTATGCGGCGCTCACATGTCAGATTTTGCCTTTTTGTATGATCATAGAAAATGCATTACCGTCGATGGTCAATACCACCCTAAAAAGCCACACTTACCTCTTCTGTACAAACCGTTTAGCCAAATCGATGTACCCTTTGATGCAAATAATACACTACTGATTGATGATACTCCTGAAAAGGGAGACCTAAATCCACCAGGAACAACTATCTCACCATCCTCTTTTGAGGGGCATACCTTTTATTTTTACATTGAAGACCTTTTGATTCCATACTTAGAGAAATTGTATCTCAGTCCATTGTTCACGGACGAGTTTGTACTTTCTAATGAATTAAGATGACTCTTCTATCATGTCTTTGTCTTGCCTAACATTGAGAGAGAGAGAGAGAGAGAGAGAGAGAGAGAGAGAGAGAGATGTGGCAATGGCTAAAGAAATGTATTTCAAGAACACTTATATTCACAGACCACAATTGACAAATGAGCTCAAAAGAACTTCATGTATTGAAAGTCATTTATTTACACTTGGGTTCACAGGAATCTCTGTTACATTGACACTATTTCAACCCGACCATCCAACTCTTTGCACAAAATATCTTTCTCCCTACTCCGCATCAGCTTACGGCCAGCTAGGAAAAAGGAAAAATATGAAAGGTCCCTATCCATTGACTCTTCAATTATGTCGTGCCGCAACTGCAGAAGACTGCATAGCTCCCTTATTGTAACCACCAACATTAGGCCATGCTCTTTATCAAACACTTCCACATCCACAGCAGGATTATCTTCCAAACCTGCAGAAACCTGGTCCATAGGAATGTACTTACCTCTGAGCATTTGTGATCGCATATACCAAAAGGAGACTAACAGTGATTGTCTTGCAATCATGTACTTGACAACTAGAGTGTCAAGCGCGACCTCGCACCGTATGCCAATCTCTTCCTTTACATACCATCCTCTGTCAAGAAGTTTGTCACAGGATGACTGCTGAAATGACTTGCACATGAGCATAGTTTTCATAACACGTATATTGTAGTTATGAAACAACTCTATGAACAGCAAACAACAGGACAAAAGTTTGCAATTCTAACCAGTTTGGTGGGAATAGAGCTACGTAGAGACCTCTATATATCCTTGTAGAGCTTACTTCGCATTGCCTCCACCATTGTTTCCTCAGGAACTGGCCAGTCCACAGTGTTCCAGTCGGTTGGTAGAGGCACTTTCACCAACATGCCATTCTTATTCCCTGGGCAGAGTTGGTAGAAGTGGTCATAGAAAAATATTCCTTCATCAGCCAAGCTTTTGCTGGTTCTCCCTGAATACTGTAGAGAACATGCCATTCTTATTCCCTGGGCAGAGTTGGTAGAAGTGGTCATAGAAAAATATTCCTTCATCAGCCAGGCTTTTGCTGGTTCTCCCTGAATACTGTAGAGAACCAATGTGGGCATGAACGATAAGGAAGAGGCCTATTATGCATAGCCTCCCATTGTTCTTAAGAAGAGGGATAAACATCTACAAAATATATAACAAGAGTTAAACTAATAGTATCAATAAGTAAAAATGAAAAATCTAATGTAGTTGAGATGTGAAGAATGGAGCCATTGCTCATAAGAAGAGGGATAAATGTTGCAAAATATTAACAAAAGTTAAACTGAGAGTATTAATAAGTGAAATGACAAATCAAATGCAGTTGAGATATGAAGAATACTTACAATTGCAACGTGGTTGATGTATATTTGACACATTTCCACCGTTTGCTATCACGTCTGGATGGGTAAATACATGTTGAACAAGAACTTCCTTTACAGATCTTTTGCCGATTTCAACTTTGAAATCCAACACTCTGGCCTTCCATGCTGAGCGGTAAACATTGATAGCACTAAACCTCTTGGCTCTTCTTGGTTGCATGAGGACCCATGAACCTTTGTTTATCCTTTGTCCAACCCATTGGTTCTCTGCACTTATTGAAGTTGATATTGTAATTGATGATATGCTACTACTTGGCCTTCTAGGCAAAGTGCAGGTGTTGCTAGTTGGTGTGAAAGACCATAAACACCTAGAGCTTCTTGGGCGGGAATACGTGGAATCCATAGCTCTGAGAGAAAAGCTTTAGTGGAGGGAGATTCACTTTGAAAGCATCCTAATGGAGGGAAAGTGTTTTACAATTCCAATATCTTGTGCGGGCTTAATGGCCACCCTCCAGTACGTTAATAACCATAAGAGAATATCAACAATGGGACCACACATGCACCTAACAGCTCGGTAAAAGCAAAGAAGTTACGATGCCACAATCCTAGATTCGTGAAAGTTTTTAAAATATTTTCCTATTTCTTGAGTCTTTCCACGTATTTTCCTACGTAACGTAGCCCTCAAGCTCATTGGACGCGCTCTATTTTCTCTCTCTTTCATATGGCCCTCCAAATGACCTCCGAAATTTCCTAATGGGTACCAAAGCACAAAGTAATTTTATACATAAGTTTAATTAGCATGGCTGACAATAACCAAGAGAGTGGAATGAACATTGATAACTTTGATTTTGCACATGAAGGTGCTAATGATGATGCCACCATGTTTGTTAATTATCTTGTAACTAGGTTGCAACAAGCTATGGGAAACCCTGTTTTGCACGTCGAAGTTACTCAACAATTTCATGCTTATGGGATTTCCTTTCCTCTCCAAAAGAAGAGAGAGCTTAGGAGGATTCTTGATGAGACTTCCAAAAGAAGACTCTCTCCCATAAGAGAGGAGGAATCCAAAGAACGAGAAAGAAGCGAATCCATAAGTTCCTCTAAAGATGTGGCTCCACGAAGACGGCGGTCTAGACGAACACCAACTCCTCCTAAGAGAAAACGGTCAACCCACAATCCTTCTCCTTGTCACTCCAAAAAGGAAGAGAGGAAACAAAGGAAGAAAAGGGTAAGAAAGAGGTCATTCTCTTCTTCACCTTCCTCCTCTTTCGACAAAAGTTATAGCTATTCTCCTAGAGAATACAAGATGGGAGGACATCGTAAATCTTAGCATGCATGGCGAAGGTCCCAAAAGCTCAAGAAGTTCAAAGAGCGAGGAAAGAGTATCTATTTTATCACCTATGATGGAACCTTTGGTGCTACCAAAAAAGTATTGGCCTTCATCCAGCAATTTGATGCGGCCTTTGGAGACAAGGGCTTCATAGAGTCCTCCAAGCTACGTCATGCAGCTATGCACTTCCAGAAATCTGCTCGTCAATGATGGGCTAGCCTTCGTGGCAATGGTGAAGCCCCAAAGACATGGAAAACTCTACGAGTTTCCATCATGAAGCAATTCCTTGCAAGCAATGCAAAGGACAAAGTGCTTACCGAATGGCGGAGTTTGAAGCTTCTCCCCCATGAGTCTATCCACAAATATGTGGACAAGTTTTGGGATTTACATCTCAAGGCTACAAGCTTTCAAAAAGTAGACTTCACCGAGCAAAAGCAACAATTATGTGTGGGAGTACCTGAAGAAATGGCCGTGTATGTCAACTCCTAATGGCATGGTGAAGGGGATCGGGGAGCACCACAGACGGAGAGTGAGAGAGAGAAGGAGACACACAGACTGTGAAGTGGCAGCTCCCCCTATACAATATACTCACTATAAGTATAGGGTAACAGTGGGCGGGCGCCCATGACCTGGGCGACCGATCAAGGCACATAGGCCTTAACCCCAACAACCTCCCACTTAAAGGCCAATGTGCCTTTAAGCAAGATCTACTAGTGTACAACTAATAGAAGGTGAGATATTCTCTCAACCTATACCCACTGACTCTCGATGAGCTAGTGCATCCGGCTCTACTCATAGACAAACATCCCGCTGCGGAAGCCACACAAAGCTAGCTCCAAGCTCTGCAAAGAGACTACAAGAGCTCATGCACTCCTGCAAGTATCGGTCCAATACCTGCAAACCTCCCCTATGCTCTATGTCGAGATCAGTCATCGAACAACTAATCAACCCTGCTGCAAATGCTCCCACTGCAGCTGCAATGTCAAGTCTCGAGGTCATACATGAGAGACCCAAACGCTGATGAAACTTGTGCTATCTCAGCTAACCTGACCATGTTAGCCATCTCAGCACCATATGCATGATCTGCATCACCAAGACTAGTAATATATGGATGTGTCGACTCAGAGATCCTCACCTCCCCTGCATCCAAAGGGACTATATCCTGTCCTGGCATAACCCTGTCAGCATCTGGCATAAGCATATCAAGAAATGACTGCATGATCACTGACTCCTCAGAATCGCAATCAGCCATCTCTACTGCCATCATACTCGATGACTCGCCCTACAGTGTCTCACTAGAGCAATGTAACTCTATCTGTCTACTCATAATCATAACCTGCACAATTGGCTCAACGTGCTCTACTAATGTCTGAGCATCTTGCAATTCATCTGCAAAAGATACATGTCTCATCTCTCGAGATATACATGGCTGCATCATCACAGAGACTATCCCATTTCTCACGTGATCTACATGCAAGGAACAAAGCATGCCATACGTGGCACCTCTCGCAATCACTAGCGATCCCCGATGCATACAAAATGACTGTTCTCCAAGCAATACATGGCATCCACAATCTCGTAACTCTCTGACTGAGATCAAATCCCGTCTTAGATCTGGCACATAACGCACATGACGCAGGGTAAATCTCATACCACTGGGCAAGGACAAACATACGTCTCCTGCACCCTCAATGTCATACACAACACCATCATCCATGTGCACACAACCAAGTCTCCCACTAGAAAACGTGCTAAACCACTCACGATGCGACGTGACATGGAAAGTAGCAGTTGAATCTAGTAACCAATGTGAAGACAATGTGCAATCCGATATGCAATCCATAGACATAAGATCGTCTGAAGACAAGCTAGATGTAAATGTGACATCGCCGTCCAAGCATACTCAGTAACCACCGTACTGATCTCACTAGCATCTGTCATGCCCAAATCTGCATCACGCATCTGTCGGCTCCGTTGTCTCAAACACCTGAAACATCGACGCCTAATGTGCCCTCTAGGTCCACAATGCCAACATGTCAAGTCTCTACGCCGTCGAGACTTGCGTGTGGGACCATCTCTCCCATGGACATAGAAGTGGGACTAGACTCCTCTGTAGACATGGATGTCGCGTACATAGCATGTAAACTCTACCATAAAGCATGAGTTGTAATCTCCCTCGAGACCTGCCAGTAAACAGACTCAACCAAATGCAAACGAATCGTAGACATTGCTAACTCATCAAGATCCTGCCAATCATCATCACGCATAGACTTGGGATTTGCCGATAAACCACGCAAGGGTTTATCCTGCCCCAAATCCGCCAATGCAACAAGCATATGCTCCTTCCAAGCAACAAAATCTACACCATCAAACTGTGTCAGACCATAACGCTGGAAGTCAAATGAAAAATCAGCCATAATGCTCGCAAAAGAGCAACCTAGCAAATGTCAACCAAATCAGCCCTAAACTGGCTCGAATTGCATCAACAAAAGTCTGCAAATATGGCTCAAAACCTGATGCAAAATTGCACCAATAACCGTGCAAAATCTTGCACAAAATCACAAGTCAATATGACTCAATCGTGCATAAATATCTGACAAAATTTTGGCAAAGTCTCCTTTGTAACTGGAGCAAAATCTCAACAGTAAACCTCAAAGAGACAATAATATATGCCACAATGGCCAATCCGAAAATAAACTCGACCAGAATCACCTCACAAAGTCATACATATGATCATACCCGCTCTTGCCGGAGTACCACTCAACGGCACATGTGAGTGATGATTGCTGCCAAAATACCTTTCAATCGATGACCAAATGTCTGCCAGATAACTATAGCAACATTTTGCAAAACCTTGCAAGATTTGTCGCTATGCGCAATGCAAAATACGGCACACAAGGGCATACACAAGTGACTCCAAACTCCAACCAAATGATGGCTGAAAATCACCTGTCAAAGTGGGAGTAAACTCAACCACTAAACTGTCAAAGAGCAACTTGTGGATACGTAGAAGCTATGGCGAGAACCTGGGAAAAATTTGCCAGAGTTTCCCCGCAAAGTGATCAAAATCACATACAAAACTTAGCCATAACTGGCAATCCACATCCTGCATACATCACTTGCCAAACATATGGTACCTGAGCTCACTCCTAACTAAGTGGCTTGTTGGACAAACTGTCCACCTGTACGCACGTGAATCTGTCACCTACGAGCTTGACAGGCTCAACATATATCTAGAATTTCCATACGTAGCAATCAATCCGCACAAGACATGTGCATCATCCCTCTGATCGGTGTACTTTTATGCATATAACACTCTAGGCCAAAGCACGGCACTATGAGCAACCACTCTCACTCCTGAGAGCAAACATGTGCAATGCACATACATGGCTCCCTCTCCAGCAAAAACTAGCTCAAACACCTATGAGCTCATCGCATCCATGTGATTGCAAAACAACAATGCACAAGGCATACACCATCAAGCTAAGCACCTGCAATCACAATTTGTGTCCTGACACAAGGGCTTACTACCCACCTGCAAGAGCTCACCGCCTGGCTCTCAACGTATCAGACCTCAAGGCCCATACACGGCCTTGAGCACATGCCAACCCACACAAGCAAATTGAATCCGCTCTGAAAAGCCCTCAAAGATCATCGGATTTGCTATTGTTGCTCACTAGTTGTGCTGCTGCCTCCTACTTTGAAATATAAATTGACAGCCAAAATGAGCGCAGACCCGGGTACAAAGTACCTTCTTTTATTTTGGGCGGCCGATTTGGGTAAAATCAAGTCTTTGATCACCTAATTTTGACACTGTCACAAAAGCGTGTTGTTTTGCAATAAATTTACAGCAGATGTGGCACTTGTAGTAGGCAATGAAGCTAGCTCTACAAGCTTGAGGCAAAATAGCCCACGACCTCTCTAGAATGCTCGGATCTACACCGACTCATGCACATCAAGATCTCCAAAGCTCCAAGCTCTTTGAGCTCTCCAATCCAAGCCCCTTGCTTCATGCCTGTGTAAGCTCTCTCTCCGAGCTCCCTCTGCCATAGCCGAGCTCCGAGCTCCAGGCACCTGCTCCGCCGCCAAACCATCTCTGATACCAATTGAAGGAAATCGGGGAGCACCACAGACGGAGAGTGAGAGAGAGAAGGAGACACACACACGATGTGGGTGGCAAGACTACGAAGTGGCAGCTCCCCCTATACAATATACTCACTATAAGTATAGGGTAACAGTGGGCGGGCGCCCATGACCTGGGCGACCAGTCAAGGCACATAGGCCTAACCCCAACACATGGTTCTATCACGGAAATAATCCACCACTCTATGCTTGCTTCGCGCATCAATTTCCAACAAGGGGCTAAAAGGAATGCCAAGCCCTTGGAAAAAAAAGATCAAAATGAAGCAAAGGGGAAGAACAATGCTCAAAATTCTTCCCAAGACAACTCTATCAACAACAATAAAGCTAAGGAGAACGGAGTCTACAAAGGCAAGAATCAACTTTCTCTTTAGGAGCTAGAGAGTTATCGCAAAGATAACTGGTTCTTCAAGTGCAGGGAGCAAGGTCATGCCTATCATGCTTGCCCCCAAAGAAATGTGTGCAATGAGCCGCTAGAGCCTCTATGGTTGAATCTCCAAAAGAGGATGCTCATTTCCAAGGATTTATCCTTTCCTATGCTTGGGGAAAGATGCAAGAGAATGATGCTTGGTTCAACTCACAACTTCATATCCACGGAGTTGACCACCAAGCTAGGCATACAAGCCCACGAGATGGGAGATGCATTGAAACCCGATGGAGCTATCAAGGGACAAGACGTCTCAGTTACTCCCTTAATTGGAAAATTGAGACTTCATGTCCAAATCTATGTGGACAAAAAGGATTTCTTCATCTCCCCTCTCAAACATGAGGATGTTATTGTTGGGGCAGCATGGTTCAACCGCATGGTTGCCAATATGAAGTTCCCGAAAGGAGAATCTACTTCACCTACACAAAAAAGAGCATGGACATAGATGCTAATGAGTCGAGGAACACCATATCCTTGGTAAATACGCTTGCTTTTGATAAGTCAATGAAAAGCTCTATTTTTGCTTATATGATTTTTGTTAGAGAATCTATAAATGATTCTAATGTTTTCACAAGTAGCAATAAATGGAATCAAGAGGAATTAGAGTTGCCTAATTTCCTACATGGATTCCAATATGTTTTCATTGATGACATCCCTAGTGAGCTACCTTCAAAACAAGGGGATGATGACCATGCAATAGAGCTTCTACTAGGAAGCTCACTGCCTAATAAACCTCCTTATTGAGTTTCACAAGGTAAACAAGGGGAAATCATGAGGCAAGTGTATGAATTGGTGGAAAAAGGGATGGTGAGGCCTAGCTCCTCTCCATTCTGTTCACCAGTACTTTTAGTGCAAAAGAAAGATGGCACATATCACATGTGTGTTGACTATAGAGCACTAAATAGGATCACGAGTAAAAAAAGAGATTTCATGTGCCGGGTTAGAAGATCTATTTGATAAGCTACAAGTTTTGCCTGACAAATTCTCCAACCGCATTCAAACTTATGATGGACACAAATCTTCAGGCCACTCAAATTCTCTTGAGGAGTACAAGAGACACCTCTAGGTAATCTTTCAAGTTGTGAGAGAGAATAAGCTTTTAAATAATCAAAAGAAAAGTGAAATTTTCCTACAAGAGATTCAATATTTAGGTCACATGCACTTGTATGGATCCAACAAAGTTAGAGGTAATAAAAGGATAGCCTAATCCAAGGAATTTATAGGAGGTATGATTCTTTATAGGTATGTGTGCATACTATAGACGCTTCATAGAAAAATTCTAGCTAATAGCAGGCCCATTACATGCTTAACAAAAAGGAACATTAAGTATTCATGGACTACAAAAGTGCAGAAGCCTTTGGGAAGCTTAGGAAGAAGCTTATCTCTCAACTTGTGCTCACACTACTAGATCTCTCAAAACCATTTGAGGTCCAATGTGATGCTTGTGGTGATTGCCTTGGAGCTATTTTGTTTCAATAAGGGCATGCCATAGCATATGACCGGCAAAGACTCAACTACAACAAGCGAGTATTGGGAAAATACAAAAAGGAGCTACTAGCTATTCTATATGCCCTAGACACATAAAAATACTATCTCTTGGGGACTCCATTCATACGACAAATGGATCACAAAGCCTCAAGAACTTCATGACACAAACCAAGCTCCCTGACAAACAAATGAGGTGGGCAAATTTTCTTTTGCAATTTAAATTTCATATTGCTCACATTGTTGGCAAGCACAATCAAGTGACCGATGCACTTTCATGACGGCCAAGGGTAAATGTGGTGTCTATAGCAACTCACAATGATCTATCTTTTATGATACATGAGTATGCTACTGACCGAGACTTTAAGTACGTAATTACAGTCTTTGCATTAGGGAAGAAAATGTTGGAATTAGGGTTGCAAAGAAATGCACACAGCTTGGAGAAGACGAAGGAAGCTCAAGGCAAACAATAGAGAGTGTGTTACTTAGTGTGCAATGGAAAGATAGATAGCCCTAGAGTGACGGCGTATATACAATGCACGGGGGAAAAAACCTCCTAAAGAGGGGAAAAATGCCCCAGCGGTCCTAGTGAGTTCACACATATCACTACCACATGTATATGCTAACAAATCCCCCTTGGAATGATGCGGTGAACGAGAGCTGGCACATGAGTAAAGGGAAGTGCCATGCCCTGAGGACATGATCAGTCCACAAAGGGGAGGAAGCCCAAAGCTTTGTGGAAAGCTTCAAGCTTCTCATGCGACAATGCCTTTGTGAAAAGGTCTGCAAGGTTTTCCTGTGTTGGCACATAAGCCAAGCCGATCTCTCCTGCTGAGAGCCTCTCCCTGACATAGTGGTAATGCACCTCAATGTGCTTTGTGCGAGCATGAAAAATTGGGTTCCTCGCAACTTCCAATGTGCTCTGACTATCACTGTAGATAGTGTTGGCAGTGTCCTGTCCAACACCCAAATCAGCCATAAGGCGTCTGAGCCATACACACTCAACCGTAGGTGTGAAGACTTCCTTGTACTCAGCCTCACAACTCGAAGTGGCCACAGTAGGTTGCTTCTTGCTCAACCATGATAAACATGAACTATCAAGCATGAAACAAAAACCACTTGTGGACACTCGCATGTCAAAACAACTGGCCCAATCTGAGTTGAAAAAAGCATGTAAATCTGGCGGCAATGATCCCCCCTTGGGATAAAACAAGCCAAGATGTAAAGTGCCACTAAGGTAGAAAAAAATCCTCTTGACATCTTGCCAATGCTTAGACCCTGGGCTATGCATAAATCTGCTGACCTGTGAAACTGCAAACTGAATATCTGGCCTCGTGTTGCATACGTAAATGAGGCAGCCAACAGCAGTTTGGTAAAGAGTGACATCAGTAGAATCGCCAGCATCATGTAGACTCAACTTCAAACCTATTTCCATGGGAGTGGCAATAGGTTTGCAATACTCAAGTCCAAATTTACATAGCAATGTCTCTATGTAACTTTTTTGACACAAGGCAATAGCACCATCACACTACTTAAATTGTATGCCCAAATAATGATGCAACAGCCCCAAATCTTTCATCTTGAAAGTAGCATTCAAATCAGCCTTAAATTCAGCAATATGTCTCTCATTTGATCCAGTGATGAGCAAATCATCTACATAAAGAACCACAACGAGAAGTACATCACCCTCATGCTTTACATACAATGTGCTTTCTGTTGGAGTGTTACGAAAGCCTTGTTTGACCAAATGAGTGTAAGCTTTCTCATACCAAGCACGAAGAGATTGCTTCAACCCATACAAAGCCTTGTTACATTTGCACACTTTGTCCTTTTGTCCTTTCTTGACAAAACGGCGAGGTTGCGTTACATAATCTTCCTCAAATATGTCACCATTCAAGAAAGCAGTAACAATGTCTGATCGATGTACATCCCAACCAAAATGAGCTGCCAATGCACATAGAAAATGCACAGTAGTCATACGACAAGTGGGAGCAAAGGTCTCTTCATAATCTATGCCTTTTTACTGTGCATAACCCTTTGCAACAAGTCGAGCCTTATGACAATCGATCTCACCATCCGGCTTGCGTTTCAACTTGTAAACCCACTTCGTACCAATGGCCTTTTTGCCAGGAGGCAAATAACGTAAAGTCCATGTGTCATTTTCTATAAGTGCATCATATTCTGATTGCATGGCATCCATCCAATTTTTTGAATTCTGTGCTTCATCAAAAGACAGAGGTTCCTCAACATCATGTAAGCTAGACACAGCCAAAGCATAACAATCTGATGCATAAGATGCATGGCAAGAGCCTAAACGAGTACGACTAGACAAAGGTGCATCCAATTTACTGTCACGCAAAGTGTGCACTAGCCATTTTGGCATACCTCTAGCGTGCTCATTTTCAGCCCTTTCCTCATCATGTACATCTGCGTCAGTAGTAGGCTGATCTATAACATTTTCAAAAACCCCCATAGGCTGTACATTTGACTCATTGGAACTTACATTCGTATTTCCACCACTGAAAAGAGGCAACAAAGTGTCATAATGTCATGTGAGCTTACATTACTGTCTCGAGTACATGACAGCAAGGGCTGAACAGAATCTTCCACAAACACTACATCCCGTGAAACCAGAATACGTTTTGTTTGCGGATGATACAACCTGTAACTTTTGCTTTCAGCACTATAACCAACAAAAATACATTTGAAATCCTTATCATCCAATTTTCTGCGCTGTGTTTGTGGCACCAAAGCATATGCCAAACAGCCAAAACACGCATGTGCTCAATAGAAGGCTTTTTATCATGCCATGCTTCATATGGGGTAATAGACTGCAAAGCTTTCGTAGGACACCTGTTTAGTACATAAGTGGCACACATGATGGCCTCAAGCCAAAAAGAATGCGGCAAACCTTGACTTTTGACCATACATTGTGCCATTTCCATAAGTGACCTGTTTTTCCTCTCAGCAACACCATTTTGCTGAGGTGTATAAGGCACTGTACATTGGTGTTTTATCCCACGACTAGCCAAAAATGCATTGAATTCATGAGACATATACTCCCCCCCCTCGATCGGAATGGAGGGTGCCCATAGTACATTTCGAGACATTTTCAGCCATAGCCAGAAATTGTTTGAAGCACATAAAAACATCGGACTTCGCTTTAAGTGGAAATACCCATGCATGCCTAGAGTAATCATCAATGAAAGTCACGAAGTAAAGGTAATTGCCCAAGGAAGGAGTTTGCATGGGCCCACAAACATCATGCACAAGCTGCAACCTGCATGTGGCTCGAACTGTACCATCCTTTGGAAACTTAGAATGTTGCATCTTACCCAAAATACAGCCTTCACAAACATGTTTGAGAGGTGCTTCAAGAGGCAGCAAAGAAGCAACCATATCAGATTTTTGCAAATGCAACAAACTCGCAAAATTCAGATGACCAAAACGTGCATGCCAAAGTTTTGCATTTGAAATAGCCCTTGAATCTGCAACAGCATTTGCAAAATTTTATCCACACTTGTCATACAAAGTGATCTTATACAGCCCATGGCACAAAAGGCCAGATGCAACAATTTCATCACAAAAATTGAGAGCATGAACTGTACATCTGTCATCCACAAATTTGACTACAAGTCCGAGTCTAGCAAGTGCGGATACAGACAAGAGATTCTTCTTGATCCTAGGTACATAAAGTGCATGAACAAGTGTGAAAGAACTGCCATTAGCAGCAATAAGCACAATCTTTCCAAATCCCTGAACCGGATAAGAGGCATTGTTGGCACAAGTGACTGAATTTCCATGAGGGACAGACTGAAGAGAGGTGAACAATTCACGATGTGAGGTAATGTGCTTTGTAGCACCACTGTCAACATACCACACATGTGAATCTGCAACAACTGACAAGCATGCATCATGGACAGCAAGATTGTAAGTGCACTCTGCGATAAAAGCCCATTCTGCATCAACATCAACATCACAGTCTCCTTTCACAGAAGACTCAACAATGGCTGCATTTGTAGTGGAACCAGCATTTGCAGTGGAACCACCCTCTTGCTTCTTAGCCTCTTTGGCCTTCAACTTAGGACACTGCTTGATCAAGTGATCATTAGCTTTACAATAATGGCAACGCATCTTCTTTTTGCCCTTATCACTAGAATTGCCAGACGAAGTGCTGCCAGCAAAAGCATTAGGAACAGAAGTTTTGCAACTCGCAGTAGAACCATAAGAAGTGGAGAAACGGAGAAGGAACAACACGTGCTATATAGCACAAACCGTAGAAGACTGTAAGGCACCTATTATGCAGAAATTGGCACTGACAAAAATTCAGCACAAAATGACGAAATTACTGTGCAGACCTGCCTGTAGTGGAAACGGAGGCTGAAATGAGCCCGAATCAGAAATCTGAGCAGATTAAGCTCTGTGAGTCTTCCCGAAATATTTTTCGACTTGCGGACGCTCGCCAAACCTCACTGTAATCGAAGAAAGTGAGCAGGCGTGTGCAGGAGTAGCTGGCGACTAAGCCCGAGATGACGTAACCTACTCTGATACCAATTGTTGGAATTAGGGTTGCAGAGAAATGCACACAGCTTGGAGAAGATGAAGGAAGCTCAAGGCACACAATAAAGAGTGTGTTACTTAGTGTGCAATGGAAAGATAGATAGCCCTAAAGTGATGGGCGTATATACAATGCACAGGGGAAAACCTCCTTAACAAGAAAACACACTATGATGCCTATCAAAAAGACTATTAAGGCACATCAAACGGCAACCCTCTTTAGATATCAAATTTTCAAGTATCATGGCTTGCCAACATCCATAGTGTCGGACAAAGATCCTAGAATGACCAGTAATTTCTAGAAGGGTCTCTTTGAGAATCTAGAAGTAGATTAAATTTCTCTTTCGGCCTATCATCCACAAACGGATGACCAAAGTGAAATAACTAATCTAACGATTCTTGAATCTACTAAAAGCCTATGTCATGGAAGTAGATCAATGTTCTCAATGAGAGAAGTACCTACCTCTTATAGAGTATGCATACAATGACATTATGCATACTTCTATAGGGAAAGCACCTTTCGAGGTTAAAGAAGGAAGATCCAAAAGTCCCTTACTACTTAAAGTACATGGAAAGATCTTCGCTATTGATAAATATAGCCGAGACTCACAAGAATATTTTCCAAAGATTGAAAAGGTTATATCCATCTCAAAGCAAAGGCAAAAAGGGGTTGTTGTTAATAATCAAAGAAGAGCCTTAACCTTTAAGGAAAATGATTGGGTCTTGCTAAAGTTTGTCAAGGCTCGTCTAAGACATACTATGAGCAAGAATCCTACGGGCCACCAAGAGTATTATGCTAAACTAGCAAAAAGATATTGTGGTCCTTTTTAAATTCTTAAGCCAATCAATTAGATGGCTTATCAATTAAAGTTTCCAAACCATTGGCTCATGCACAATGTTTTCCATGAGAGCCTACGTAAACCTTATAAAGGAGCACCACCGAAAGAAGCAATAGTTGCATACCTCCAAAAATCAAAGATCAAGAAGTACTTCAATCTGAGTCCATCCTATGACATTAAGACAAGGTATTAAGAAATGGTAAGATTATCAAACGATATCTTATTAAGTTAAAGAATTATCCTTTTAAAGATGCTAAATGGATGCAAGGAACCTAGCTTAAGGACAATATGAACCTTGTCAATGCTTACAATAATTCCTTAAAGTAAGCATATGAAAATGCCTTCTAAATGAACAATATTTTTGTCTTATAAGACTAGTTCTCTTTTTATTGTGCACAAATTTAAATAGTATGCATGTTTAGGATCATGTTTGTGGTGACAACGTCTCCTAAACACCAAGTAGAACTTGTTACTCTAGTTTGGAAGTATGATATGGACTAAAGAGCAGACATCCTTGCGGCATTTAATAACAAGCAACAGCTAAATTTCCTTGGATTTGTGAAGTTACGAGCAAGTAAAGGAACGAAGAAGGAGATCTTGAAGAAAAACTAATAAGGTGATCAATCCAATCCAGCATCAGAAAGCTTTGAAGAAGATTCAGAAGGGTTGTGCTCGACATCATTAAAGAAAAGAAGAAGAGTGCTAATAACAAATTTGGCTATCAATTCATTGGGAATACAAAGCGAGGATGAGGTAAAGCACGGCTTTGAGATCCTTTTAGGAGCTTTCAAGGCTCAAGAGGTACAACCAAGCATCATTGAGAAATTTGGGCTACTTTATACGAAGGGAAGCAGAATCAATTGAAGACCAATCAACAAAAGACCGTGGGAACTACCCATTGCACACATACAAGGCTTCCTGCCGACCTTCGCCAAATTGCACAAGAAAAGAGGCACCCCATGATCTCCATCAATCGGTACCATAGCCTCGAATGCAAATAATCTTTGCAGGGGCCGCCACCTACCTCTTACTCTGTGCGCTCTCATCTTGGCTGTGTTCGCTGCATCACATTTTTTTAAACATCGTGTATTTATGCATTCACACCTTTTGACTTTAAGGTGTGGCCATCCTCAATTGACCACAAGTCCTTGGCCACCCTTTGAATGTTCAAGCCAATTAACTTAAGTGGAAATTCTCTCCATTATCCTCTTTCAAGCTCTTGGTGACCATGTTTCCACCAATTGGTTGCCCAATTTTGGAAGCTTTGGTCGCCCCATCTTAACCCCTTTTTTTGGCTGCCCATCAAGCACATTACCTTCATCTATATTATATATATATACATATATATAAAGGAATATTTAACACTACTTCCAAGTAGTAGCCAACCGATAGAAGGCAGAAGATTTCAAATTCCAAGGGCGCCATTCAAATCGCAGCAAGGCCAAAGATATTTAAAGCCTCTTCAAATTACGGACTCTTTTGCCGAATGATTTCTAATACTAGGACATGGGAGTTTGGATGCCAAAAATCAATTTACTTGCATCTAACTTATTCAATTGATCGTTGCTTTCAACCTTGTCCTGGTGCTCCACATTTGGATTGGTTGTCATCACCGATCGTTGATCTAAGTACAAATTACTTTGTTATTTTCATTAATTTTTCATATCAAGAATATACATATTTCTATATAGCCATTTCTTTTATAAAAAAAAGAAATAAAATAAGAAGAAAGAAAGAAAAAAGAGAGAAAAGCACTCCAACATGTCAAATCTTCCACAACCGCCCATGATTGTTGAACAACTCGCAAATTTGAAACAATCTCTCACTCAAGAATGCATGTGAAGGAAGGAACTAGAAGATAAGTTGTTGCACTCTACCCACATAGAATCTGCACGTGTTCTAAAGAAAATAAAAGTAGCAGCTTTCACATTTAAAGACTTTGATGGCACTAAAGATGCCAGCACAGTACTAGCATGGGTTAGTCAATTGGATGACTACTTT
Organism: Adiantum capillus-veneris; assembly: GCF_014529385.1. Lineage (NCBI taxonomy): Eukaryota > Viridiplantae > Streptophyta > Polypodiopsida > Polypodiales > Pteridaceae > Adiantum > Adiantum capillus-veneris. Next base: position 129,995,199 of record NC_140938.1, on the reverse strand, counting down.
CATGATGAACACTTCCCAAAGCATGGTGTCAAATTACCTTATTGATAGCGTTGCCCTATGGTGGAATGCCACCAAACAACACGATAGATGTTAACCCGCACACACATTCCTATCACCTAAGGCGAACGTCGTATTATTTATTTGGTAGAGTCAGGTACCGGGCTTGTCGGCCCAATAGGAAAAGGGTAAGAGTGATCGCCGATGAGAGGCGCACTCTAACTAGAACATTCAAGGGATTAGTTGGCTAAGCATGGGCGCCCAAGTGTGAATGGGACGAGCTCATATAAAAGTCAACTAAACCTAAAATTCACTCATTCTTTCATTTGTGCAATTGAAGAGTGCTCTTGCTCCATCTCCATCTTCTTCTTCTTCATCTCCTTGTGTGTGTGTGTATGCGTGAGAGAGAGAGAGAGAGTGGGTGATCGAGCATTGCGATGACGACAGGGCGGCGGTGAAGCGGTTGAGCATGGCATAGCAGCGGTTCCTTCTTTTTCGCGGCGAGGAATCCTCCACGACAACCAGCATAGAGCTGTGAGTGACACACCATCGTCATCTTTGAGCTTACTAGTTTAGGCTAGTTGCATGCTTGGAGCCATTTGTGGCACGCACACAATCTATCGGCAAGTCCCTTGCATTGACACGTGCGACAAACGCGCATATTTTTGGCTTCTTGCCGGGGAAATGCTATACACTTAGCTTGAATGACACTCTATGCTGCTTTGTGGTGCAATTTCAATTGTAGGAAAGGTAGAGAAGGAAAGTGTGTATGTTGAGAAGAAGGAGTTTGTTTTGCTACTGTGTATTATTTTGTTAATAAGGAATTGAAAGGTACTGTGTTTTCTTTGTTAATAAAGTTTCGAAAGGTAGTGTGTTTTCTCTGTGAAGGTGTTAGTACTAAGGTTGTAGATCCATAATGTTAGTTCTTTGTAAAGTACAGTAAGTAGTTATGTTAGCTAGTGAGTTGATGTAGTGGTGTGTTAGTGTGTAACAGTAGTCGTATTAGTGGTAAGTAGGTAGGTTAGTTGTAGATCCATAATGTTAGTTCTTTGTAAAGTACAGTAAGTAGTTATGTTAGCTAGTGAGTTGATGTAGTGGTGTGTTAGTGTGTAACCGTAGTCGTATTAGTGGTAAGTAGGTAGGTTAGGTGTGTGTGTGCTCGCGCGCACATCGCGGCCGCGGTGACCTTATATATATATATATATATATATATATAAATTTTAAAGGTAGGACTGGGATCGGGAATATCCCCCAGATCCAAGCTCAAGCTCATGCTCAAGCTCAGGCCTCAGTTGCCCTTTAAAATTACGCATTTTAGCTTCACACGTAGCTAAAATTGACCTTTTTGAGGACCAACAGAGCTTCAGGTGACCGAACGCTATGTTGTAAAGCACACCACGATCCTCTAAGTGATACAATTGTTTTGAGCTATCACACACTTTAATCAAAAAACTGATCATTAAAAAACATTAAAAAAAACGAGTGAAAACGGACGCCTTAAAAAGTAAGTTGTTAACCTTCGAGGTTATTCGCCGACGCTTGTAGGGTGCCAAAGGCACATGCATCTACGCTCTGGTCGTGTGCTAGAGACGAAGCAACTAGAGAGAATTTCGACTTACGCGAGTTCTCATTATCCACCTACCTTAGGTTTCGGGCCCTCGACGGGGACCCAAGGTAGTACAAACCAAGACCCAAACATAGCGGCTAGTGACTCTTGCTCTGACTATGACTTCATGGAGGGTTTCCCAATGCCTAATCCTGATAGCTCAAGCCAAGACATGCATGCCATGGGCCCACGGTCCAAGCCGATCGTGCTTAGTCGCTTGAAGGAAATCTTTAGTGAAGCAACTCGCTCCAAACATGGAGCTAACGATATAAATGAGGGGGGTGGGGAAGTAAATTTGCCATTCATGACCAACATAGACCCTATGCCCTTAGACAATGTGCACGTAATACTCCATTCACTGCACCCCCTGACTCTTCAAAGCTATTCCCCTCCGAGGTCATGTTCCCCGATGGTAGAAGCCTTGCCGAAGTGCAAGAGATTGAACGATATATCATTGCGGCTAGGGAAAAGGAAATCTAGAGCTTACACAAGGCGGAGCAACGAAGAGAGTTAAAAGCAAAAGCCCCTATGTCAACATCCTTGCTAGGAGAGCAATCGAGTTGTCCTGACTTAGCAACCGCTAAGGGCCAACCCCTAGAAAGCAACATTGCATCTAGCTCAAAGGACAACCCTAGCACCTCAATCCTAGATGGAGGGTTCTTATTTGAGAATTGGGAGTACGAACTACAAATGGAAACTCTAACCGACCTATACACAGGTCACACCTATCACATGGGTTGGTTAGATGTCCTACAATCCATAATGGGTGCTACTAGTGTGGAGGATCAACAACAAAGAGTTTGTGAGGTCATCCATAGGGTCATTGAGTTAGAGAGACAAAACAAGGGGATCAACATGCCTTGAACGGGTCTCATGAGATTCTTGGATACATGACAGGCTAAACAACCGACCTTATCGCAAATGGAGACTCCCTCAGTAAGTCCGATGGATCCTCCATATGTTGTTTCACCAGGGGTCTCAGTGCAATCTGAGCCCACAAGTGATAGCTTTACCTTTCCAAGTCTAGCTTATCTTTCCCTTGATGACACCACGGCTACCATGCCTACCCCAATAATGGGCATGTCGAGAAACACGCCATGGACCTCATTTGTTAGTAAAGCACCTCTACATGGTAGCTCAATGCCTGCAACAGTACCTACAAGTGTGCACCAATCGTATACACCCATGGGTCCTCGTACTCATGTAGTCCCTACCCCTGCCATTGTTTCAACAACCTATGCTCCACAACCACAACACCCAAGTTCTTATTTCCATGGGACTATACCGGCTAGCATTAGCATGTCACATCCGACGTCTGCTATGCCTAGGGCCACACATGAACTTTGGGCCACCACACGGCACAACACCATACCAAACGGGGAACCCAAGGGCTTCCTATGCGCCAAGCCCAATGCCAATACCTACTCCACATGTAGTCTCTGGAGCACCTCCACCCATGGTTCCTGCTCACTTAGGTGACTTGGCAACATTTGCTCAAGCTATCGGTCGATCTATTGCTGAGAATATGCATAACACGCCTGATAGAGAACCTAGAAGTAAGTCAATACAAATAGCCAAGCTCGCACAAAAATTTAGTGGAGATGGGGATGTGAGAAAGCATATCGAAGTGTTTGAACAAATATGCAATTATCTAGGAGAACACAGTGACCTGCATAAGAGTAATGCTTTAAGCCTAACGTTAAGTGGAAAGGTTGGGGATTGGTATAGAACCCTAAGGGTGGAAGAAAAAACAAATTACCCTACTCTTAGGAGATTGTTCTTAAAAGAATACATACGAGAGGGAGTGCTTTGGGGTGTAGCCTCTCAACTCCAGAAAGCCCAACGAGAGGAAGGAGAGTCGGTGAGAGACTTTATTAGTCGCTTGAAGCATTTGAATTCTCGTTGTAATCCCAATGAGCACCTCAATAATAATCAATTGCTTGATAGATTCATTAGGGGATTACGACATGAGGATATCTACAATGGCCTAGTCATTAGAGGTATCACCACTTGAGAAGCAGTCACCACCGATGCAATCCAATTGGAGGATAATTTAATGATTCAAGGAGAAAGAGTGTCTGTTGAGCCTAAATCTACTAGCTCGCAAGCATCGGGGCATCAACCAATGACCCTAAAGCCTATTGCTAAGGAGCCAAAGATATACTTTAGCAAATCTCACCAAGGCCATTCAAGAGAGTCTTAGAGACAATCGTGCTCCGCAAAACAATCATATGTATCTAAGAAGGGAGCAACAATGGTGCTCAGTATGCTATGGACTGCATAGTACCAGTGAATGCCCTACTTTTAGAGTAAAATTCAATGGGAATTGCAATGCCTGTGGGAGGTATGGTCATCAAGCTAAGGATTGCATAGTATTTAAGCGTGAGATGGCCAATAGACCAACCTTAGCATGGATAGACACACCTCGAGTGCTTGCATTGATGCCGGCCCCACCTCTTGAACAAACAACACAACACATGGTCTCTAGGGCCCAAAATGTTGTTCAAACAACACCCTTACCACCTCCAGTGCTAGGACCGCAACCACCACATCCAAGAATCACTTCTGTGAATCAAGTGGATTGTGAGTCATCCATTGCTTGTTTGGAAGGCTGTGAGGAAGATATAGACCATAATATCGCCTATGGGATGGATGCGCTTGAAGAAAGTCCAATACTACATGGAGGACTATTGGGGACAACTCAAACCTGTCTATCAAGTAGTTGCTCTTGCTGCAAGAGGCCAAAATATCAATTACACTGCTAAGAGACCACCTCTTCAATGTTATGAGTGTGGAGGTCCACATCGTGTGGTGGCCGAGTGTCCTATTAGGCTACAAAAGAACGCCACACTATTGCAAACCAATCAAGCAAGCATGTCTACAATGCTGATACTCATGTCTAATTGATGTGGCATAAATCATTTGATTGCCCAATTTCTAGATAATCCAAATGCGCCGAAGATCACGCCATTAAACTTGATTGAGGTTATCGAGGAGCCATCACAAAGTACACCTATGGTACCGATAAACAAACTCACAGATCGATGCTCCAAAAACAAATTACATTCTTGAGGAAAGAGACACGGCATCAATTGCCCAATCTCAGAAAAAGAAGAAAATACAAATGAAGAGATCGCAAAAAGTAACGAAGTTAGACCCCAATTCAAAGACCAGCATAGGGACTGGTGACGACCCCGTATATATGAACGACGCTGAAGAGGATTCTGATTCAGGAGAAACCATGGAGACCAAAATGACCACTAAGATAGAAACCAACAAGGAAGATCTTCATGAGCCACAATGGCCAGGATCCAAGAAGAAGATAGACTTATCCAAACCCTACAAAGGAGATTGAGCGAGCCGAGCAATTAAGGAGTTTGGTAGAAGATACCCAAAGGGATCTAGAACCAGCACCTAGGCAGATCCAGATTACAGACACCGTGTTCCCTACGCAACAACAACCTCACCAAGTCCATAGACCCTTAGCCATACCTAGTGTCATCCAAGAAGAAAGTGACTTAAAGTCTTGGGAAAGTGGACATACTCACTTCTTGATGGAAAGAATGTTTACAGAGGGACTACGTGATCCTATTGAAGAAATGGAGATCCCATCTTCCCCACGTCAAGGGACTGAAGCCCAAAAGGTGCCGTTAAACATTGCCAAATTGATGGATTTCATGTCTTCATAAGCTAGAACCACCATCATGTCCAAACTATATAACGACCCTGAGCTAGTCTCAGCTCTTCAAGCCTTCCTCAATGGAGAACTAAATTTTGGGCTACCACAATTTTCACAGATGGATGGAGCTGGGGAGATGCTAATAGAGGAGGAACACTTAGATCCACAACCCAACCTAGATGAGAACTCTATTGTAGAAATACCTGTTATAACAAGTTGGGACAATAATTTGAGGGCGATGAATCCGATGCGACAATACCAATCACTACCAAGGGATTAACTGTGGAGGGAATCCTTGATGGTGGCATTGGGGTTAGCATTGTGACTAAAAATTGATGGGAAACTATGGGAAGAACTCACCTTTCAACCACAACCATAGTAGTGAAGATGGCCAATGGGTCTATTGTTAAACCTATTGGGATGCTAGAAGATCTCAAGATCAAGGTCTTTGGACATAAAATAAGAGTTTCCTTCATTGTTATGGATTTCTCCAATCGAAGATGATCTTAGGACGTTCTTGCATGAGGGAAGCAAAAATGGTGCATGACTGGTCTAAAAACCATGTCTACCTGCAGTTCCAAGATTCTGTCATTCGGGTGGATCTGGTAATTGGTCGAGCACATCCTCTAGGAAATAGGTTTATAATTGATCATAGATCTGACACCACAGTTCACTCAGCCCCATTGCAGTATTGTTACACGTGTAAAGCGGACACTGATGTTGGGGAAGATTCTCCTTATATGGATGTACTACCTGGGATGACTGAGTCGGACAATGCGGATTAGGTCCACCTAGTAGCAACCATAGACACTTGGGGAAACAGGGGGACAACCTGGGTAACACCTGAGGGGGATGAAATGCCACCACTTGTATCCTTAAATATGCTAGGATCAATGCATATAGCTTCTAACAAGACTCATCCTAATATAACGAAGAAAGCATACAAGTGGGTCCCTAAATCTTCTTTAGCAACCATAGCTAGTGCTAAAAAACAGAAGCCTTGTAAGAAACGTCCCACTCGCCCCAAAAAATGTAAGGAAATGTGGCGGTGGATTCCTAAACGACTATTGGAAGCCCAAGGCTACTATCATGGAAATGATCAAATTTGGGTGCCAAAATGTAGATCGTGTTCTTACCTGTCACCTGACCCATGTGCCCCCAATCTTGTAGCTCCAAAACGAATTAACGATCATGGAAAGGAAAAAATCATAGAATGCTACACATTCGCTCCCGAGCTAGTTTGGGTACCGAAGAAAGAACATTTGTTCCACCTAGCTCAGGAAGGGGGGAGTCCCATGAAGCTTCTAGCTCCTCATGTAATGCATCCATAGAGGTAAAAGCTTCTCCACAGCCTCCACCTACAATAGTGGACCTCCATAAAGCTACAAAGGAATCCACACCTCCCAATGTTCAAGAATCACCTGATGAACCACTTCAAGTTCGATCCTAGGAGAGTACCTTACAACCCTTGCAACTCGATGAGGCACCTAAGGTAATAGAAAACTACTGGCACAAATCCTCACCTATTACAAATGTTTCACATGGTCTTTCCAGTGCTTCCTTGTGAATGGGATTTGGTAGGTATGCTAGCATGTGAGAGGAGTTTCGAGGAGTTAGAAAGGCTGATACGTCTCTTGACCACGACTGATCCATACTTAGTAGAGAGTGTATCTCCCATTGCACAAGCCTATCCTCTTGACCAAGATAACTATAGGCGTCTAGTGACCTTCTTAGTAAACATGGTGCCTCTGATGATGAAGAAGATTTACATGATTATACGGATGGCACATATGGTCTCACGGATGATGACTTTGTTTTTCTCGACGACGAGGATAGGGGTTTAGCCTTAGCGTTTCCTCTCAATCTCTACAATATCCTATTCCCTTGACTCTCTAGGGGGAGTGCAAATAATTAGGTTAGGGTTCCTTATGTTTTTTAATTGTGTTCAATAAGTGTTGGTACCTTTTTCCACTGATGTGCCTCCTAGAGGTATTCTTTGTGTTTCCTAGTGTGTACAGGAACGTGTTACTGTTGTTAGGATTTGGACCTTCATGGAATCTTTTTGTCGTTCACACTTCAAATCAAGCACGACCATCAACACAAACAGGTGTTTCTTGTCCATTAGCATTGCCCCTTATCTTTTTGCATCCATGTTTGTCTGCTTTAATTGTGATTGGTAGCATAATATTCGACACATTTTCTTAGTATCAAACATTAAATTCAACGTAATTTTTGTTATAATCACTTGTCTAGGTTTAAAAATCAAGCAGTCCGACTAAGTTAGTTTGACCAAGCTAGGTGTTAGAGATCTTCTCTTAATACCATGGGGAATGCCTTCCTAATAATCTATGGTTACTTAGGTTCTTAATCCGATTTAGGCAGCATTGTGTGCAATGTACTAGGACTTTCTAGTGGGCTTAGTCACTATTGACCTTTAGCTTAAGTATTATAAAGGGAGTTTACTAGTGTGATGAGCCTGGGGAGGGTAACAGTGTTATACGATCCCCCAAAGTTACAAAATTAAAATGCTAAAAACGAACAAACAAAAAAATCAAAGTGCCACAATGTAAAATCTTAAGCTGGAAGAGAAACCTCAGCTTCATTTGGTACTCCACTCACATGTATCGCCTATGGTACTAGAGCCCTAGAGGTTCCTAGTGTGGGCGCTTTTCCTTGAAAAGCAAAAAATCCCAAGGCATACAAAATAAGCACGCACATCAAAATTAAATCACTGTGAAAGCGGGTCAAAGAAAAGTAAATAAGTCAGGCGATGATTTCATGAGAATTACTTTTATCGTAGCTTAACTACGAGGTCTTCTAGGTATAGCCTCTAGTCAGCCCTCGGACATGAAATACTTGGCTCTCGCGATTAAACAACTTAATTGACCAAAGAAAATTGAGAAGCTTGCCCATGGTATTAACAGTCGATCTTTAGTGCCTTTTGATCAAATTAGCGACCCCAGGCTTGTTTAATTTTTATCTTTACAATTGTTTATGCGTTTGATTATATTGCAATTTAATGTTTATTGCTGACAAATCATTTAAAATTCTGTTACCAATCAAATTGTCTGCCTACAATTGCATATGCTTTTTAACTGTATATGAGAATGCAATTACTATGCCAATGTTGTTTGATTTTGCAGTGTGACTGAAGAAGGCTAAGGACATTCATCTCAAATGCTCTTCCACCTCGATGAACGAGCTTCAACTCAATAGCTTTCGAGGACGGAATCTACATCAGGAAGGGGGACATGTTACTATCACCTAATACGGACGCCGTATTATTTATTTGGTAGAGTCAGGTACTGGGCTTGTCGGTCCAATAGGAAAAGGGTAAGAGTGATCGCCGATGAGAGGCGCACTCTAACTGGAACATTCAAGGGATTAGTTGGCTAAGCATGGGCGCCCAAGTGTGAATGGGGCGATCTCATATAAAAGTCAACTAAACCTAAAATTCACTCATTCTTTCATTTGTGCAATTGAAGAGTGCTCTTGCTCCATCTCCATCTTCTTCTTCTTCATCTCCTTGTGTGTGTGTATGTGTGTGTGTGTGTGTGTGTGTGTGTGTGTGTGTGTGTGTGTGTGAGAGAGAGAGAGAGAGTGGGTTATTGAGCATTGCGACAACGGCACAGTGGCGGTGAAGCGGTTGAGCATGGCGCAATGGTGGCTCCTTCTTCTTCGCGGCGAGGAACCCTCCACGACAGCAAGCGTAGAGCGGTGAGTGACACACTATCGTCATCTTTGAGCTTACTAGTTTATGCTAGTTGCATGCTTGGAGCCATTTGTGGCTCGCACACACTGTATCGGCAAGTCCCTTGCATTGACACGTGCGACAGACGCGCACAATAGAAGACCTCGCACCTAGCATGCATTCAAAAAGTTATTTTTACCCCATTTTCTACTAACACGGTACAAAGCTAAAGCATGACACCAATGGGATTTAATTTGCCAAGGTAGAAATGAAGATGTACAAGCTTACATTGACCGTTTTTGGAATTGTCTCATTCAGCTTCAAGCTATCAAACATGCCCGCAGGAAATTAAAGCGTAAGTATATATCTGGGTTAGAACTGCATATTGGTATTGAAGTGGACATATTTGAGCCAAATTCACTGTCAAAGGCGGAAATCAACTTAAAGTTGACCAGTCTACTAACACTAACCATAACAAAAGAATTCTTTTCTCTCCTAACTTTGGCAGGAACAAACACCAAAGTTGTACCTTCTTCAAGAGACGCATATTTGACAACTCTGCTACATCCTCTCAGCTTCATGGCAGCAACAACACCCACACACAGTAGAGGACCAACCAGAATCCTTCCAACAAACAATGCCCTAATCACTCTTTGAATGGGTAATAAAAAGGTGAAATGTTACAAATGCTTTTAGTTTGGTCATTATGCAGATAAGTATCAAAACAACCATGTTAAGAGTGGTCACTCCAATGGCCAACCTAATGGAGTCACACGCAACCACAACCAAAAACCATTCAATAGAAACCGCCCAAATGGTGCACAAATTAACCTCATTGAAGATGCTAATCTCGACGACAATGAAGATGATGTCAACTATGGTGAGGGCTATGATCTTGAGTATGACGCCAATGAAGATCCTTCTGCAGGTATTCCTATATCTCCGCACACTCTTCTCAAAGTGAAAGACACGGTTAAAGGTGAAGGTATCACAATTCTTTTAGATGACGATAGTAGCCGTGATTTTATCTCTACACAATTGGCACAACAACTATCTCTTTCACAATTCTCTTCACCTCACAAAGTGAAAACTATTTATAATAATCAATGTTTTAACTGTAAAACTCAAGTCACTGTTGAAGTTTGCATCGGTGAATTTTCTCATACACGTACATTTATAGTCGCACCTTTGCATGGTATCGATATGATTTTGGAAATGCCTTTTCGACATGAACTTAACCCACCAATTAATTACAAAACACGCACTTTATCTCTCACTCATGAAATCAAAACTTACTCAATCCAAGAAATCCTAGAACACCAAAAATTCCCACTACTCACACTCAAGCCAAACGAGCAATTCAAAAGCAAAGAAAAACCTATCTAGTCCTTGTAAACCAGCTTTTTGCTCGAACCAAAACTTCTCAAGACTCTTCACACGATGAATTTCTCTCACGATTTAAACATTGTTTCATGCATGTTTTGCCTTCTGGATTACCACCATCACGTCTTGAAGACCTTAAAATTGACATTATCCCGTGCAGTGAACCTCCCTATAGAGCACCATATTGTGTAAACCCAATCGCACATAGAGACATACAAAATCAAATCACGGACTTACTTGACCGTCGACTTATTATACCTAGTAGTTCACCATACGGAGCTCCATTACTGTGGAATACCACCAACATGTCCTGAAGACCATAAAATTGACATTATCCCGTGCAATAAACCTCCTTGTAGAGCACCATACCGTGTAAACCCAACCGCACATAGAGATATACAAAATCAAATCATAGATTTACTTGACCACAGACTTATTAGACCTAGTAGTTTCACCATATGGAGCTCCGATACTTCTTGTTAAGAAGAAAAATGGAGCTTTTCATATGTGTATTGACTACAGGCCTGTAAACAAAATCATCTACTGGACAAACTCAAAGGGGCAAACATCTTCAACAAAATAGACCTTAAATCACGAAATCACCAAGTTAAAATGTTTGAAGAAGATGAGTCTACAAGACTACATTCAGAACATAAATAGGGCACTATGAATTCCTTGTCATGCCATTTGGTCTGACAAATGCACCAGCAATTTTCAGTCATAGGATGAACCAAATTTTCATTGACCATCAAGACTTTGTCATTGTGTTTTTTTATGATATTCTGGTTAGGACATACTGCAAAGATTTAGAATTCTTGATGGTTTCCATCATATTGCAAAGAGTTGCACATGATGCCTCGGGTGCTCTTAGACACAACTGAATGTTGGAACATTAAGGCACGCTGGATCAATGCAAACTTCGTCTCCTAGGTGGAGTGGTGAATGTGAGTGTCTTGTAGGAGGGAACTTTAAAGATGTGAGACTTACCTTGCTTGAGAGCCTTAACAATAGGGTATGACGACCTTAGAGTTTCCAATACCTTGAAAGGCCGTGTATCATTGGTTGGTACTTTCAGGGATTTCATACCCAACATGTCGTTGGCGGGTGATAGAGACGTTGATATGTTGAGCAACTTGACGTCTTCACCTTCATCATGGTAGCCACAGTGGAGTAGCCACAGACCCTTGCCGAGGGCAAAAAAACTATCCGGAAATGGGCATATGATACGGATCCATGGTGTCCACTATTTGGTGTGCTCTTGGTAGCACATGATGTGGCTTGTGGCCTCGGAGATGGCACAGAGGTGGATTCCAATATTAGTTACAAGAGGGGACTCAAACAAGATGGATGGGCATAGCTCCGATACTAGAACCCATTTTTTTTTTCTGGCGCCCCAGGATCCCATACCTCGCCGGAGAAGACTTGAGCCTTGTTACATTTACCCCCCAGAACGTAAATTTTTCCATTGCAATATGCAATAGACCGTGCTTTATCTTTACTAAAGATGCGCTTCTTCCCAAAATCCGGCAGAGACTCCCATTGTAGCACTGTATCCTCTTTGACGTCAGCTGCTGCACCAACACCTGCAATATGGTCCAGAGCCTTTCTTAAAGCTTCACCGAAATTTAGCCTGTACAATCGATCAGTTTCAAAGTTACCAAAGTCACTGGTGCCTGCTACCCTATACAAGTAGCCGTTCACTGCAACGGGTGTGCCGTTTACTTGAGCGCAAAAAATACAGATGCCATCCAAACAGTTAGCCAATGGAGAAACAGGCCAACGGTGCCACTGGTTGCTGCTGATGTTGAAGCAAAATAGAAAGAATTCGTTTGAATGGTAAACACGGTCTAGCACCAAGATATTAAATTGCCGCCATCTCGTTCCACCTGCACATACTGGAAATGGTGGGTTCTGAGAGGTGGGAGGAGGCAACGGGCGCCGGATGCAGGGTCGAGGAGTAAGAACTTGTGATCCTGCTCAAACTCAGGTTTCACATTTCTTGTCATGAAGGCAGGCGTGCCAGAGAAGGAGAAGAGGTTGGCTGGACGAAGACGGCCGGTGGCGGAGGGCGGCCACATGACGACGCCAGGTGCGGCTGACGCCACCAAGCACGGGGACCTTCCAGAAAGGAAGCTTGGCAAGAATGGAGATGGCCAGCTCGTCGGGCAAGCCTGGAATGAGCCATTCTCCTGTTTCGCATAACGCGTGTGCGCGTTATGCGAAACAGGATTAGTACGCACCATAGCTCCATGTAGCATTAAATAAATAATGAACTTGTTGGGCACAAAGCGAGCTCAAAATCTACTTTTCGCGTTTCAAGAGCCTACACGTCGTCAAAAGCGAGCGAAAAGCAACACCCATATATGAGCAGTGCAAGTAATTATACAGCAGCACAGCTGGCGAACCACCTTCTCCGGCTTTGCCAAAACCTACTGCAACAAAGTTCAAACTACTTGTTCAAAGTCCATGGCAGAGTGTGCCCAACAGAGTATCGATCAAACCCCCAAACAACTACTAGCATCCAAACCCTAAGGTGCATCAAGCGATCTCAAGACTAGTGTCATCCACCTTGATCAAGCCAAAAACCTACTGAAATTTATTAAGTTTTACATTCCAATGTAGCATGCATGCTCAGAAGCTCTCCACCTAGATCTAACATAAGCACAATTCATGAAGAAGTGCCTCATGGTTTTCAATCTATTACAATTAATACATTGACCTAGTTATTCCCATATTTCAAAATATAGAAGACGAGCTTCCAATTGGCCCACATACTAATTAGGGATTCAGGAAAGAGCAGTTAATTTCTAACTCCTCTCTCTCTCTCTCTCTCTCTCTCTCTCTCTCTCTCTCTAAAAGTGAGATAAAATGCTATCAAATTTAAGACATATACTCACTCAAGTGATTAGCTAGAGACACACTAATATTTTTTCCTTGAGATAAAATGCTATCAAATTTAAGACATGTACTCACTCAAGTGATTAGCTAGAGACACACTAATATATTTTCCTTGCACTGACTAACACACACATACTGGTAGAATTCAAAATAAATTCATTTCTTTCAAGATGCCAAGGAATCTTGAAGGTGAAGGAACGCCATAATAAACAACAAGTCATAAAAACTGGTAAGGCATAAATTCAAGTTGATGTGTAATGACAAGTAAACAGAAACAACAATTACACATCCGATAGAGAATGAAGAGCAATATGATTAAATTCATGAACGGAAACGTCCGATTACATTATTGAGTCTTATCACAAGTGCATTCAATTTATTCAATTGCACTTTTAAAGATGAAACCTCCTTGCGTAATGACAATATTTGCTCCTCTAGTTGAGCTACTTGGATATCCGCTACATTTACTTGACAATCTTGAACTACATTTTTTATTGACTCTACAGACTCTTTTATGAAGGACTTAAGGGTGCCATTGTCATGGCCATGGACCTCATTCCAAATCTGTAAGCAGGATTTCCTTTAATCTTTCAACAAGACCTTCCTCCACTCCCTCCAACGTGTCCTGCGTGTCAGTGGCCTCCACAACATTCAAATGACCCCCCTCCTCCATTACAATCTGCATAAACAAGAATGAGCCCAACAAGTTAGAATCCAACATCAAAAAAATGAGGTTCAAGGAAAACAAATAGTCATGAATTATAAACCTTCAAGATGCAACAAGTATTGCCTCTGTACGATGCACAAGAGGCATGAAATCATCGCCTATCTGTGTGCCCTCATCGTCATCATCACTGTCATCAATGATAATAACATTGGCTTTTGGATCGTCGGCATTGGTCTCTTTAAATGCAGTCGTATCGGTAAGCTCCTTGCTATTCACAGACGGTGGCAAGTACCTAAAGCAATGAACGCATGGAAAAGAAAGCAGAATAATATGATGCTAACCTTTCTATAGCATCCCATCGGGACCTAAACCAATCGGCTCTTAGTTGTGCATTGGCGTACAAGTCATCGGCCACAAAAATGCTGACTATGTCCTGGTAAGTCACGGTTGAGGGAAAAGCCATGCAGCGCCACATCGCTCTTATCTTTTTCAGGTACATTCATCGGCCTTGGTAAGGAATGATCCACGACAATGAAGGGTAGTATTTTCCAGTACGCACCATGATGTGCAAGGTGGACAAGAAATCGTTCCCTAGAGTGTGCCGCATTTTGAACTTCCAATACATTGCAGCACGGTCGAAAATATTGTTCGGTGTTAGGCATACCCTGTTCTTGAGGTCGTCTACACCGTAAAGGGTATACAACTCTACACCCTTGTTGATATCATCAAGAGTGACATTGTGAGTCAGCTTCTGGAAGTGCGCCTCCCCTTCGTCCTTCATACAGTAGCCTACGGCCATCCCCTGGAAGGCATGCATATTTTTCTACTTTAGAGCTCTGCACAGGATGTTCGCACCTGCCGGCCCTTCCTTGTCCCAACCCAAGTATGACTTCAACTTCTTGTTGATGGCAATAAGAGACGACGACAACATACGAACCACCATCTGAAAATGCAAATGGAAAACATTGCCTCCTCTTTCCACTGCACACATCCCCGCTAATGTCTCCTTCTGCAAGAATTCGTCAACGCGTGGAAGAAGACATGTATCTATGTCCTCCCCTCTCACGGAGATTGTGACACTCACCTCCATTAACTTTTTTGGCCTCTTCGACTCGTTTGAGGACCTCTCCTCTGCGGTATTCGAGGACGCCCCCTCTTCTTAACGAGGACGCCTTCTTCGCTCCCGCTATTGGCCGCACCTCTCACACTATTTTTCAACGAAGCCATTGTGTATGCGTGCTCTCTCTAAATAAAGCAAAAAAAGAACCATTACTGCCACACAGAAAGCTTTAAGCAAGCTTATGTCCTCTTTTGTAGAGACTCATTTAAAGAAACCTAAAATACAACCTTGACATCATGTACCTGGATGAACGGACCTGCTGTAAAAATCAATTTCTCTCTCTCTCTCTCTCTCTCTCTCTCTCTCTCTCTCTCTCTCTCTCTCTCTCTCTCTCTCTCTCTCTCTCTCTCTAACACACACACACACACACACAATTATCGGTACTGCATGCAGACAACGACATTGTGAACCTGGCAGTTTTAGCACACACACATCAAATTTTACAGGGAGCGAACGTTCGGTATTTCTGCTGCTGGCAGTGTTAGCACACACATATCAAATTTTACAGGGCGAACGCTCGGGATTTTTGCCGCTGGCAAATTTTATAGGGCATGAACGCTCGGGATTTCTGCTGCTGCGCTCTTTTGAGACCACCTTGAGAGAGAGAGAGAGAGAGAGAGAGAGAGAGAGAGAGAGAGAGAGAGAGAGAGAGAGAGAGAGAGAGAGAGAGAGAGAGAGAGAGAGAGAGAGAGAGAGAGAGAGCACCTGCAATGAGACTTCTGCAGAAAAGAATCGAGCTAAAAGAAGAAGCTTCTTGTCAGGCTTGCCTTCGTGGAAGTCGCCCTACAGACCTATGAACCACGAACTCTATTTTATATCTAATGCACTCTATTTCCATGGAGCTGCCAGTCGCTCGCTACAAACTTTCCATGCAGTGACTGCGAGTCTGCAACTTCGTTTTGCTGGGCTGCGTTAGTTTGCCGCCTGGGATCTGCCTAGATTCCAGCTATCAACCAGTTTTAAAAAATCATTAGGACATACAGGTGTTTAGTAAATCTGTGCAAGGAGAATTTCTTTGACCTTCTTTCACAAAACCACTATACTTGAATCCTAAAAATAATTCATTTTTCCAATGTGAAATAGAGTATTTGGGACATACTGTATCGGGTAAGGAAATACATGTAGACCCCAAAAAAATTGAAGCTATACAATCATGGCCTAGCCAAAAACTTGCATAAACTACGTTCTTTCATTGGTCTATGCAGCTATTACAAGAAGTTTGTTTGTAATTTTGCCTACAAATCACACTATTTGACTCTTCTATTAAAAAAAAACACCCCATATGTATGGACTCATCTACAAGAAAGCTCATTCATTGCACTCAAGAATGCTTTGACTAATGCACATGTGTTACAATTGCCTGATTTTGATCGACCATTCTTTGTGGTAGTCACTGATGCTAGTGAAAAGGTATCAGTGCAGTTCTTATGCAAGATAACTATCCACTTGCATAATTTGAAAGTCGTAAATTTAAACCATCTGAATTTAAATTTAGTACATATGACAAAGAGTTGATTGCTCTAGTGGATGCTTTGAAAATTTGGAAACACTATCTAATGGGTTCTAACTTAATCATTAAAAGTGATCAGCAAAGTATCAAGTACTTGTTATCTCAACCCCTAATAGACGATAGACATATTAAGTGTGTTGCTTTTATTCAAACTTTTCAACCCAAAATTCAGTATCAACCTGGTAAAGAAAACGTTGCGGCTGATACTTTGGGTTGAAGACCCTCTTTTAACAATCTATCTATTATTATGGGAACTTTGTTTGATGCTATGTGTGATACTTATGCACAGGACGATGACTTTAAAACCACCTTGTTGGATATGTTTGAAAATTCAATGCACACCTTTCTTGAATACACAATACAAGAAAATTTCCTTTACTTCAAATAGAAATTGTGTGTCATAACACAATTGGAGGATAATTTAATGATTCAAGGAGAAGAGTGTCTGTTGAGCCTAAATCTACTAGCTCGCAAGCATCGGGGCATCAGCCAATGACCCTAAAGCCTATTGCTAAGGAGCCAAGATATTTGAGATGACTTTAGCAGATCTCACCAAG
The DNA here is from genome assembly GCF_014529385.1 of Adiantum capillus-veneris. NCBI lineage: Eukaryota > Viridiplantae > Streptophyta > Polypodiopsida > Polypodiales > Pteridaceae > Adiantum > Adiantum capillus-veneris. Next base: position 129,978,091 of record NC_140938.1, on the reverse strand, counting down.
GCCATTCAAGAGAGTCTTATAGACAATTTTTCTCCACAAATTAAACAATCATATGTATCCAAGAAGGGAGCAACAATGGTGCTCAGTTTGCTATGGTCCGCATAGTACCAGTGAATGCCCTACTCTTAGAGTAAAATTTAATGGGAATTGCAATGCATGTAGGAAGTATGGTCATCAAGCTAAGGATTGCATAGTATTTAAGCGCGCGATGGCCAATAGGCCAACCTTAACATGGACGGACACACCGCGAGTGCCTACATTGATGCCGGCCTCACGTCTTGAGCAAACGTCACAACACATGGTCCCTAGGGCCCAAAATGTTGTTCAAACAACATCCTTACCACCTCCAGTGCTAGGACCGCAACCACCACATCCGAGAATCACTTCTGTGAATCAAGTGGGTTGTGAGTCATCTATTGCTTGTTTAGAAGGCTGTGAGGAAGATATAGACCCTAATATTTCCTATGGGATTGATGCGCTTGAAGAAAGTCCACAATACTACATGGAGGACTATTGGGAACAAGTCAAACCCGTCTATCAAGAAGAGCAGCTACTTGCAAGTGGCCAAAATATCAATTACACTGCTAAGAGACCACCTCTTCAATGTTATGAGTGTGGAAGTCCACATTGTGTAGCCGAGTGTCCTATTAGGCTATGAAAGAATGGTACACTAATGCAAACCAATCAAGCGAGCACGTCTACAAAATCCAAATGCACCGAAGATCACGCCATTAAACCTGATTGAGGTTATCGAGGAGCCATCACAAAGTACACCTATGGTACCAATAAATGTACTCACACGATCGATGCTCCAACAACAAAATCATTTTCTTGAAGAAAGAGACATAACATTGATTGCCCAATCTCAGAAGAAGAAGAAAACACGAAGGAAGAGATTGCAAAAAGCAGCGAAGTCAGACCCCAGTTCAAAGACCAACATAGGGACTGGTGACGACCCCGTATATATGAACGACGTTGAAGAGGATTCTGATTCAAGTGAAACCATGGAGAACAAAACGACCACTAGGGAGCCATTAGGAAAGAAACCAACAAGGAAGATCGTCATGAGCCACAATGGCCAGGACCCAAGAAGAAGATAGGAACTTACCCAAACCCTATAGAGGAGATCGAGCGAGTCAAGCAATTAAGGAGTTTGGTAGAAGAGACCCAAAGGGATCTAGAGCCAGCACCTAGGCAGATCCAGATTATAGACACAGTGTTCCCTACGCAACAACAACCTCACAAAGTCCATAGACCCCTAGCCATACCTAGTGTCATCCGAGAAGAAAGTAACTTAAAGTCATGGGAAAGTGGGCATACTCATTTCTTGCTGGAAAGAATGTTTACAGAGGGACTACCTGACCCTATCGAAGAAATGGAGATCCCATCTTCCCCACATCAAGGGATTGAAGCCCAAAAGGTGTCGTTAAATATTACCAAATTGATGGATTTCATGGCTTCAGAAGTTAGAACCACCATCATGTCCAAACTATATGGAGACCCCGATCTATTCTTAGCTCTTCGAGCTTTCCTCAATGGAGAACTGAAAGTGGGGCTACCACAATTTGCACGGATGGATGGAGCTAGGGAGATGCCAATAGAGGAGGAACAGTTAGATACACAACCCAACCTAGATGAGAACTCTATTGTAAAAATACCTGTTAACAAGTTGGGACAATAATTTGAGGGCGATGAATCCGATGCGACAATACCAATCACTACCAAGGGATTAACTGTGGAGGGAATCCTTGATGGTGGCATTGGGGTTAACATTGTGACTAAAAATTGATGGGAAACTATGGGAAGACCTCACCTTGGGACCACAGCCATAGTAGTAAAGATGGCCAATGGGTCTATTGTCAAACCTATTGGGATGCTAGAAGATCTCAAGATCAAGGTCTTTGGATGCAAAATAAGATAAACCTTCATTTTTATGGATTTCTCCAAGCACACTATGACATCTGAGATGATCTTTGGACACCCTTTCATGAGGGAAGCAAAAATGGTGCATGAATGGTCTAAAAACCATGTCTGCTTGCAGTTCCAAGATTTTGTCATTCGAGTGGATCTTGTAACTGGTCGAGCACATCCTCTAGGAAACAGGTTTATACTTGATCATAGATCTAATATCAAAGTTCACTTGGCCCCATTGCAATATTGTTACACATGTAAAATGGACACGGATGTTGGGGAAGATTCTCCTTATATGGATGTTCTACCTGGGATGACTGAGTCTAAAAATGTGGATTGGGTCCACCTAGCAACAATCATAGACACTTTGGGAAATAGGGGGACGACCTGGGTAACACCTGAGGGGATGAAATGTCACCACTCGTACCTTTAAACATGATAGGAGCAATACATATAGCTTCTGATGACCTACCGGATGAAGGCTTGACAGACATTGGGACATCTGTACCTATAGTCCAACCCTCTAGAGCTTCAACTTCTGTAGTTGAAACAAAGCTTGAGACACACAAGACCCATCCTAATATAGCAAAGAAAACATACAAGTGGGTCCCTAAAGCTTCTTTAGAGACCATGGTTGATGCTAAAAAACAGGAGCCCTTTAAGAAACGCCCCACTCGCTCCCAGAAATGTAAGAAAATGTGGTGTTGGGGATTCCTAAACGACTATTGGAAGCCCAAGGCTACTATCAAGGAAATAATCAAATCTGGGTACCAAAACGTAAATTGTGTTCTTACCTGTCATTTGACCCATGTGAGACAAATCCTGTGATGACAAAGCCGATGAAAGATTGTGGGGAAGGAAAAATCATAGAACACTATATACCGAATCCAGAGCTAGTATGGATTCCAAGCGAGAAAGGCTTGTTTTGCTCAGCTAAACCATAGAAAAAATGAATTAAGCTTCTTGCTCTTCATGTAGTTCCTATACGAAAATAGAAGCTTTGACACAACCTCCACCTACCATTGTACATATCCATACAAACAAAAAAGAATTTGCACCTCCCATTGTGAGTTCACCACCTACAACAACGTTGCAAATAAAATAATGGGAAAGTACCTTAACACCCTTGCAACTAGATGAAATACCCTAGGGCAATCAACAACTATTGATAAAAGTCTTTACCCATAACAACTTGGAACAATTGGTTTCAAAAGGTGACGACATCATTCCAACAGGTATGATCTACCCAAGGAAGGAGAGAGTGTTTGCCGACATCCATCGTTCACTTGCTCTCCTCTTAATCTTCCTCCCTGACCTCTCAATCTTCCAATCTTAGGGAACGTATATAAATAGCCTTATCCTCACAAAAACAAAAATAAAAAAGTAAAAGAGCAAGAGCTACCAAACAAAAATCTGGAAACCTATGAGTTCTAGTACATGACCCAAAATCATAAAAACACATTATGCACAAGGACACGACCTTTTGACACGGCCGTTATAATATTTGCATTCTAACCATCATCTATCTGTGTGTACAGATATGGCTAGTATGATAGAGTCATCCACTCCTACCTTGGGTGAGAGGTACCCTCTTTATTTGCACAGGTGTTTCACATAGTCTACCCGGTGCTTGCATGTGAGTGGGATTTGCTAGATACGCTGAGTTACAAGATTACACGGATGGCACATATGGTCTCACGGATGATGACTTCGTTTTTCTTGATGATGACGAGGATAGGGGTTTAGCCTTAGGGTTATCTCCCAACCTCTACAATATCTTGTTCCCTTGACTCTCTAGGGGGAGCGCAAATAATTCGGTTAGGGTTCCTTATGTTGGTTTGATTGTGTTCAATAAGGGTTGGTGCCTCTTCCCACTGATGTGCCTCCTAGAGGTGTTCTTTGTGTTTCCTAGTGTGTACAGGAACGTGTTGCTATTGTTAGAATTTGGAACTTCATGGAATCTTTCTCTCGTTCACTCTTCAAATCAAGCGCGATCATCAACACAAACATGTGTTTCTTGACCATTAGCATCGTCCCTTGTCTTTGTTTTTGTATCCATATTTGTCTACTTTAAATGTGATTGGTAGCGCAATATTCTGCACATTTGCTTATATTAGACATTAGCTAGTCTGATTAATCTAGTTTGACCAAGTTAGGAGTTAGAGATCTTCTCTTAATACCATGGGGAATGCCTTTTTAAATAATCAATGGTTACTTTAGGTTCTTAATCCGATATAGGGAGCATTGTGTGCAATGTACTAGGGCTTTCTAGTGGGCTTAATCCCTATTGACCTTTGGCTTAAGTATTGTAAAGGGAGTTTACCAGTGTGATGAGCCTGGGGAGGGTAACAGTGTTATATGACCCCCCAAAGTTACAAAATTAACATGTTGAAAACGAAAAAAAATAAGTTCAAAAGTGCCACAATGTAAAATCTTAAGCTGGAACAGAAATCCCAGCTTGATTTGGTAATTCACTTACATGTATTGCTTATGGTACTAGAGCCCTAGAGGTTCCCAATGTGGGCGCTTTTCCTTGAAAAGCAAAAAACCCAAGGCATACAAAATAAGCACACACATCAAAATTGAATCAATGTGAAAAGACTTTGGGGGGTCAAAGAAAAGGAAGTAAGTCAGGCAATGATTTCATGAGAAATTCCTTTTATCGTAGCTTAACTACAAGGTCTTCTAGGTATAGCCTCTAGTCAGCCCCCGCACATGAAATACTAGGCTCTCGCGATTAAACAGCTTAATTGACAAGCGAAAATTGAGAAGCTTGTCCATGGTATTAATAGTTGACCTCTAGTGCCTCTCGATCGTTAAATTAGCGATCCCAGGCTTGTTTACTTTTTGCTCTTTACAACTACTTATGTGTTTGATTGATGTTTACTGCTTCTATTACCAATCAATTTGTGTGCTTACTCACTGCATATGCTTTTTAATTGTTTATGAGAATGCAGTTACTATCCCAATTTTGGTTGATTTTTTAGTGATTGAAGAAGGCTAAGGACATTCAATCTCGGATTCTCTTCCACCTCGACAAACGGGCTTCATCTCAATAGCTTTCAAGGATGGAATCTACATCAGGAAGGGGGGCATGTTAAATCGACAAGTCAAATAGTGGAGTCAATATTGGGTGAATAGGAGGCTTGGTGACTTCCTAACGCTCCCTATCGCTTGGTGTTGACCTTGGTGTTAAAGCCATTACAAGTGACAATAAGGACCTTGGGGCATGATAATCGACAATGGAGACCCTTTGTGGCGATGTGATTACAAGTCATATAGTGGAGTCAGCACCGAGCGAATAGGAGGCTTGGTGACTACCCAACGCTCTCTATCGCTTGGTGTTGACCTTGGCAAATGGGCGTCGGTCCAATTAACATCCACAGATATCATCTTGTTTTGAGTCAGGGACCGGGCTTGTCGGTCCTATAGGTGCTTGGGTGATCGCTGATGAGAGGCGCACCACATATCTCATTTGATACTTTTTTTACTTTGACCATCCACTGTGGGCGTCCATGTGTGAATGGACAAAACTCTTATAGAAGGTCCATTTGACCTAAAAATCCTTATTCTATAAGGTGTAAGCTAAGAAGTGCTCTTGCTCCATCTTTGTCTCCTTCTCCCTCGTATGCTCACAGGTGTGTGTATTCTTGAGAGAGAGAGAGAGAGAGAGAGAGAGAGAGAGAGAGAGAGTGATCAAGCATTGCGACGGCATTGGTGGTGGCGAGGCGGTAGAGTGCGGCATCAGCGGGGCAGCTCCTTCTTTTCATAGCACAGGATCCTTCACGACGAAAGCGTTGAGCGGTGAGTGACACACCATTGTTCCTTTGAGCTTGCTAGGATTGTCTAGTTGTGTGCTTGCAGCCATTCGTGGCTTGCACATGATGTTTTGGCAAGTCCCCAGCCTAGTCCCCAGTCTTCGACACATACGGCAAAGCGTACAACAAATTTTCATGAAGTTTATGAAAGTGTACACTCTACTATTAAGCATTCACAAGAACTGTACACTAAGCATGCTCACAAGCATTGTAAAGCACATGTGCTCCTCGTTTTTATGGTCCATTCAAAAAAATTTCCCCTACCTACACATCATAAGGAACCACTCACACTTTTAGATCAAGAAGAACAACTCATCCCTGAACGAATAGTTAATCACGAAACCACCACTACACGCACTGACATGGTTTATAATTGTTATCTTTTGACTTTTAAAGGCCACCCTAGAGAAGATGCTAAATGAATATCTGATTTTTTCACTAAAAAAATTCCTAGTTCTTCTCCACACATTTCATCACTCACGGTTCAATTGATTCTCTATTGAGAAACTGAGGATAGTTGCTATCCTTGGGGGGAGGGATGTTACGAGACTAGGCACGCTCCTAATGTATGTGATTAACTACAATGGAGATAGCTAGAGCGTGATGGGTAATTACTATGATGTCTTTCTATTTCTTACTAACAATGAGTTGATGACTTGTAGATTGGAGTTCTCGGAGTTGAGGAGAAGGCATCGGCAATAAATAAATTCCTCGACCATTTTATATTTGCACATTGTTTTAGATCTTTTATCAATAAGCCACTATGACTGCTTTGCAAGTAGGATAGTGAGAACTCACCCTAAGAGGGTCTTCCAATAAGTGATATTCTCCACTCATAACTAAAGTGGAACTAAGTGTAAAAGAGAGGCCTCCAATTTTTGGCACCAACAAGTAATATCAAATATTAAATACCAATCTCCACAAAAGGTGCAGTGGAGTTTGGGGCTTTAGGCCATTGATCTGCAAGATTCCTTTATCTCTCTCTCTCTCTTATGCTATGTTTTGATATGATGTGTAATTGCTAATCAACTCTACAATATGAGTATTATATAGCTTATGGGTATGTGTGTAAGGTGTCATTGTCTATGTGTGTGTGTAATTGGGAGTTGGGAGAGATGGTGAGAGGTTGACAAGTAAGTATGCAAGAAAAATTGGAATTGGAAGCAACCGTTCTCCCCTTCTACTCGCAACATGACCCCCCTATTCCTGTAAGCCTCAACCTTTTTTCAACTCTGACTACCAAATCAACTAACCCATCAAATCCTCCTGCCATATCATAACTTGCCACTGCATTCTTCAACTCCTTTCTTAATCCGCGCATAAAATATCCTGCCACCATCTCATCGGTTGGTCTTTTGGCCGCCTCCAACCTATTCAAATTGTTTTAAACTTATGTGGATAGTCCTCCACTTTAAGCGTCTTCTACTTTATTGTTCTGATCTTCTTCAGCAAATCATTGGACATCTTCTCTTTTCAGGATCGTCCCAAAAAATGCATTCTTTAATGCATCAAAATTTGCAAAAGTGTTTGTTGGAAATCCACTAAGCCAATGCATGGCCTTCCCTTCCAGTGCCTGTAATTGCTGCAATTTCTTTGGATCCCCATACAAAAGGTCGTATCCACTAGCCGCCCATTTTGTTTGGAAATGACCAATATGACAATCAGGGTCTTCATTCTTTTTCCCCTCAAATGTTTCGAATCTCACCTTCACATTTGAAATTTGGTTTAGTGTCACAGTCACGCTTCTCCAACAATTGGGGCAGAAAGAACATGGTGCCTTGCTCTCTGTTCCCTTAACACTAGGTTGGTAACCTAACAGGACATAAAAGTGTCCTTTCAGGGTTTTGAAAAAAACCTCCAAAACCATAGTAGATCCACTCATTTTGTAAAATCCTTTCATGAGGTTATAGTTCAAGGCCTACTACACATGGAAAAAATAAGAAACTTGTAAAATTTCTCATCTTTTGGTCACACCAAGCCTCCAAAGTTGATGGACCAATGCATTTTCATTAAAACAGTAATTTCTTACGTTTTGTTGCATAAAAATTAGATTAGGGATTTTTGTAGGACTTGAGATAAATTCCCTAGTTAACTTCAATGGGTTGGTGATCAGAACATATGATTTCTTCTCACTCACTATTTTTTGTTTTGCCAAAATAAATAGATACCAAAAAGTTGAATTTTTACCATTCTGCAAACCTATCATCAAAGTTTCTATAGCCATGCTCAATACAAATAATATATGCATGTTTTCTTAGTTCCCTATTTTTATTTATGTTCATAAGGAGCCATGGAGCATGTCAAAATAATAATACATCTCTTACCAAGGGGAATCTTGGGGACAAAGATGAAGTGATAAATACAGCAAACATGAAAAACTGGGTTCAACATTATGAGTTGTAGAATCCCATAGAAACTATTCAATATCTAGCCAAATTTGATCCTTATGACTAGATATGGTTACTACATACAAAATGCATGTAGTTGTCACAAGAAACTAACAATATTGAAAAAGCTATACTTGATATACTAGAATGTTTCGTTTTCTTCTATAATTGAAAAAATCAACAATCGCTGTATACTATGCAAAATAGGGGATTAGGTGCCCCAAAACTCAAGGAATATTAGCTTTATGTTACAATATGCGACAAAGAAAATAAAAAATGCATTTGGATATCATGAAATCCACCAAAAAAATCATAGAAGGGCTAAAATTGGCTAAAAAACAGGATTTGATAATTTTTGTAATTTGCTCATAACTTACAACTTTAATATTTATTTCTCCCTAGAAGCATCAGGACATGTTGAGGCCTACTAAAGATAGTTCTCTAGCATTATAGACCTCACAAAAATGAATTCTAGAGTGGTATAGTTGCAAAAAGTTGAAAAAAGCCAAAAACAGGACCCGTTTTTTCACACAGTTTAGGTTGTGAAATGTTGTGCAAGGACAAGGTTAAAGATGGAATTGATATTCCAAAAAAATGTCGAGTTTTTTTCAGCTCATGAGACAACTTTCTAGATAGATAGCACCTCAAAATCCATTTTGAAACTCTTGACATAATCCAAGGAAAATGGTCACTTGACAGGACATAAAAGTGTCCCAGGACATAAAAGTGTCCCATTACCAACCTAGTGTTAAGAATCTCTCCTCCTCCGTTTCAAACTACAAATTATCTTCAATTTTCCAGTCTATGGGTATTCGCTCTCCATCATCCCTATCATACTCAAATGGGTCTGGTTGATTAAATAGGTGGTTATACTCTTGCCATCCATGGTGATACTCACCCCGTTCTTCCATCTTTCGGGCTACAAAGCGCGTGAAATACACATCCCTAGCCTTCTTGATTCCCTATTGGACATGCATTCCTCTCATTTGGTTCAAGTCTGTGGCCCGTTCTTAATCTTCCCCAACTAAACAGGAACTCGTAAGATCGCCTATGTTAACTATAGTGAAACATAAGCAAAAAATACAGAGACTGTGAAACATGCGCGTAGACAGAGACGACACAAAAAAACCTCCTTCTTCATTGCTTGACATGGAACAAGATTACAAGAAGTTATCTAGGAAAGTTGAACGGCTAACTTCCGAGGTCGCATGAAACTCTTAAGATAGCCACATAGATAATAAGAACAAAATAAACTTTTGACCTTACAAATAAGAAATAGGTAATGGCTAAGTATGCCTTTTACAAGGACACGGTTGTTGAGCTAAAGGAAGACCCAACCAACTTCAGAGAGATGATGAGCCAATGCAAAGGCCAATTGGGGCATCTGGTAAAGCATACAAATGACCTTCTACAATTGTCTATTCAAGCATCAAAGATTCCTAAAAAGGATCTTCTCAATAAGGCTACTCATGAGCTTCAGTTTAGAGGAATGGTTGAGATTTTGTTTAAGGACAAAATCAAGGTGAATCGGCCAAATCCAATCCGATGGATGACCACTGCCTCCATATGCCACCAGCTAGCCAGAGCTAGATTGATGAGGGGAAAGAAAACAATGTAATGGTCTCGACAAGAAGAAATGGTACCAGCTCACACCTTATGAAGTTAGATAATGGCCACCCATAAGGAGCAACTGGAGCAAGAAGCTATTTACCAAATAATCATGAAGGATAACACAACCACCCATACTCCTCAGCATCAACCTGGAACCAATCAACAAAATCATGGACCACTAACTCTAGTCGCTTAGACACCATTTGGTGCAACCTAGAAGCCTGCAATGAAGAACGCACTAGACAAAAGGAATGACAAATGCAAAAGATGAAACCCTGTGATCTAAAATTTTGTATATACCAAAATTCAAAGAAAGGGGAGGAGGAATGAGTCTTTAGAGAGGTGCCTCGCACTAGCCCTGTTTAGAGACTACGGGTCCCATTCAATGTCTCATAATCTAAACTTGGTTATTCATTTCAACCTAGTCATTTATTTGAAGTCTGGTGCCAGTCTCATCTGAATTTGTCACTGAAAGTCTGCTTGTCTGATCCTATGTCATTTGGTCTAAATTTATGATCAATTACTCTGAGCATATCTCTAGAATAACGGTCAAACTCCACCTCATTCTAGGTTGCCTTTGTGCAAGTGGTTCACTGCTCGAATGTCACGCTTCCAAAAGAAGCTGTATTACCAATGGAGGGAGGTCAATAGAGTTGATTGGAAGGGTCCCTTTTGCTGTTCAACTATCTTTGCATGCCATGGGGCAAGAGGCTCCTTTCCATAACCTCGGCCTTCGCTTCATCTAAACCCAATTTTATTTGCATCCACTTTGACTTCTTGGAGAGGGCCCTTGAGCATAGCCGGTGAGGCAACGTTCAAACTGCATGGAACATGAGCTTGCACAATATGTGCAGTAGTAGTGGCATAAAGCTATTGGCTCAACAAAAAGTATCGAAATTTTAGATCCTCCACAGAGATACACGCCCTCTGCCAAATGTGCGTTTCTCTCACTTAAAGCCCTTTTTTTGCACTGCTCACTTAAAATTAAGTGGAAGATCAACAATCCTCAGGGGGAGGGGTTGCTCAACTCTTGGTGGGTCTGATAGCAAGCATCACACTACTTTGGCAATGAGAGACCGCCACGCAGCTTGCATGCCCCTATGTCTATTTCTGCCTCCCCCTAGCCTAAGGCTAGATTCTTACGAGAGCTCGACAACTCCCTAGCTTTCAATTGCCTCTGCTCTCGCATTTCACAAGGGAAGGCAGAAAGGTTTAGAGCCAAGCTGGATGCTCATTAGACTCTGAAAGCGTTGGGTGTGACATTGAGGGTTGTTTCTCTCTCATTCGCGTCCAAAAGTAGGCAAAAGGGCTTTAACTTGAGGAGGAGGGGGGGTCTCCTATTCCAATGATGGCTATGGGTATGGAAGGCTCGAATTCCTTCTCCTGCAATGAATGAATGTTGCATGCTTTGCACGCCTCTTCGGTGCCCTCTTCCTCTGCTACATTAGAACCCAGTCTAATAGCAATTTTGCACGGTCGTAGGTCCACCCTTGCCCGCGAATGTTAGCAAATGAGGCATGCAAGATCCAACTCTGCTGATTTCGACGGAGGGGGCAAGCCTGCCATCTACCCGTGCCTCCTAAATTAGTGAAGAGTTCAAGTGCAAAAAAGATTCTAGATGTTAAGCACAACACACCAAAATTGCTTACAAGCAGCGGGGGTTGCTTGTGGAGTCTGAATGCACCCTTGAGTACAAGGGATGTTAAAAGCTTTTAACCACAGAGCTTTAGCTTTAAGAACCACCTAGATTTTGGGACACTGGGAGCACCTTTGTGTGTGCGCCGGCTGGTTGAAACCTCATCTATCATCTCCACTGCTCACTTGTAGTCGATTCGTTGGCCACAATTCTCATTCTCTCTCTGCACTCACACACACATTGCTCCGTCGTCCCTTTAGCATGGCAGCTTCTTCTTCATGAGAAAGCCAGTACCCATCTCACCATCGCACCCCTTTCAGGTATCAGTCCGCGACTTTGTTCTCAGCATTGTGTTTGATCTTGTCGCCCCTCTCGTACATTTTTGTTATTCGCTGGTTGCGATCGTCATGAAGGCCTTGCGCAGTCTGGCCGTCGTGGATCTTGTCCCTATCGTCAAGGCTACTCTTTGCCGGGTAGAGCCTCGTTGAAGAATAATGCGACTTGTGTCAAATTTTTCATGTTCATGCTGCCGTCTGTCATTACAACAAGGTGGACCTAGGGTTTCGAGGGAGGAGCTGTGTCTTTCTGGTGGCTTTGTAGGCGTTTGCTCTTCTAGCTGTAATGCATGTCTTGTAGGACATGCAATTCTTCATTCAACATGGAAGATTTCATGTCCTACAAGCACATGCATTACAGCAAGAAGTGCAGACGAGCTTTACATTTGAAGAACGCGATCATGATTCGCAGTACGAGCAATCTGGTTCTTAGGGTTTCTGTTGTATTCCCTGCGTGTGCTTGAGAGAGAGAGAGAGAGAGAGAGAGAGAGAGAGAGAGAGAGAGATTTATGTGGCTCTGATTATTGTGCTGGTAGTGGAAATTGTTAGTGTATAGTTTTGATGAATGCACGGCCTTGCAGGCCACATACTGTGACTGCTCTTTCCTGCCATAGATAGGCAGGTGAAGAAGAGACCCCCTCCAGCGCCAGGAGAAGGTGACAAGATGTCATCTGGTAAAGAAGGAAAAGAGGGAAAGGAGGGAGCTGCAGCCAAAGTTGCTGGTGCAGCAGTGGCAGTTGGAGTTGCATGGGGCATTTTCAGATTTGTGAAGGCGAAAAAAGAAGAGGACGCCCTCATTCAAGAGTATTATGGAGATCGAGAGGATTTTACTCTTCCTGATGGAGACCGTAACGATTATGATGCAGAGGAGGTCTACATTGAAGAGCAAGTTGAGTTTGTGAAGGTGGACCCTCCTCCTCCCCCTCCTATGGTTATTCCTCCTCATTCAGATGAGCTGAAAAGTGTACCAGAGGTCCTTTCTCTCTCCCTCTTTCGTGTTGAGGGCGTGCGCATGCGTGCGCGCACACACACATCCATGCATAAACATACAAGAAGGCATTTTGATTATTGTAGGGCTGCCAAGCATATGTTTATTTGAACTTGTTTGGCTTACTTCTCATTGCATATTTGATCGTGACCACCTGCTTGATTGGGCACAGGTTTTACCCATGTTAACCTTAAGAAAAGGTTTGCCCAACTTCATGAGGACTCATTTGTCTCGTATCATGTAGGAGGAAATCAAAGCAACAGAAAAAGTGGAACCTCCTCCACCTGAGCCAGAGCCTGATGAGAAGCCCAAGGTCGAGGAAAAGCCCTGGTTCCTTCGCCTTTTTGATCCACCCAAGAAAACTGATTGCAAGCCCAAGCTGAAGGAGAGTGAGAGCTTTGATAGTAGAGATCTGAAGCCCAAAGAAAGTTATGAAATCAAGAGGGGAGATACTCTATGGGCCATTTCAGGAAAATATGGGGTAAGCTGTTCATACCTTTTCCACATACCTTGTCACCTTGGTTGGCAAGGTTCATGCAATCACGGAGATCTTAAGGCCAGTAATTTTGTTTGATGACAAAATGACGTGCAATCAAGGTCATCTTGAGTCTGAGCTTGCATGAACTTATGGTTCCAGTTTGCTGTGATGCCATAGCAATTTGCAATCATGGCATCTTGTGTCAAGCTTGCATTGACTCATTGATTACAGGGTTGGGGTCATACAGTGGTGCGTTTTTTTTCACTTTTTTTGCATTATGTATGTGACAGTTTGAGCTTTAGCCTACTTTTCTGCCCTAGCTTTTCGTTTTTTAAGTGCTCTTCATGAGACAGCATAGTGGATGTCTGTTTTTATGTATCTCAAAACTCAACATGCTTACGTGAGGGCTAAAAATTGATTCATAATGACATGCATGATGCATTTTTTTTTTCGTCACCCATGTAAGGCACCAACATGATAGGCTGATTGCCAGCTTTCATGTATATGTGGGGGTTTCTGTTATCCAATTCTGTGTATCTTGCTCTTCTCACACAACTTAATGCTATTTTGAGGTGCAGATCTCTCTGGATGACCTGAAAGCAGCAAATGGCTTGCATGGGGATAATATTTATGCTGGAGATAAGCTTGTTATACCTCCAAAATGATGTGCTGGCATACAGGGTGTGCCATCTCGGCATACGAGTAGTACGATCACCAGCGTTTTCTGTAATTAGTTTTTTTGCTTTTCATATAGAGTGTTAAGTAAGATGTTTGGCTCTCTTGTGGTCTTAGCTGTTTGCAACTAGGAAGGTAGTAGTATTTTTGCCCATGGTATACTCCTCAATGGGTTGCCTGGTAATTTCTTGTACTGTTGGAAATAAGGTCTATTAGCATTCTTTTGCTCCAAACAGCTGTAATATAATGAGAGTTTTATCAGTCAAAAGAAAATAGTTCTGGCCTAAACCTGGTCTCTCTTCTTGTGTCTGTGGTTGTTCTCATTATGTCGGATGTGCCTGTCTTGAAGGGTCCAGGGGCAGATCCTGCTATGTTTGGGCATCTGACCTTTAACGTCTGTCGCAGGCCTTTCACCTTGTATGCTTGTAGTTAAGCTGAGTTTTCTTGCGTGGGGCTGTCAAGCTAGTTCATTACTTGAAAATGGGAGTCTCTCAAAGCATTTGTCTCTCTCTTACTTCTGCCAAACTCTGTCACCTTGTAAAGGTGGATTGCTGAATTCTGTTGCAACACGTGCTTTCCTTTCAGCAAGGCAAGAGAGTTTTCTTAAGTCTTTTGAAGATAACGAACTGCATGATATGTATCTTGTGATTGCCATGGCTAAGTATGTTTGCCACAATGGTAGTGCCCGTCCTCCACCTAATACCCAATGCTGAAGGGTGCTAATCATCCTTTTTGACATGTCTTCTAAAATATGGGTGAGAAGGGCAGTGTATGAAATTTGAAGGTCGATGGACAGCTCGAAAATTATAGCAGTGAGCTCATTGTGGGTTATTTCCCATCTCTACCCAAGAAGTATAGTTTCCTCGCCTTTTTCCCTACAAGCCTGGTGATTCATACAGGTAATTAAGAACCGAACTGTGGTGTCAATCTAGTGTCAGATGGTGTGAAGTCTAGAATGAGTAGGTGCTGATGTGAGACTTTAGAGCTTCTTTAAATGGCAGACTGTGCAAGTGTTTTTCTGACCATTGCTATGTCCAGGTGTTTGTGGTGTCGTCAATGTTTTCCATTGAGACTTTAGAGCTGGACTGTGCAAGTATTTTTCTGACCATTCCGATGTAGGTGTTTGTGTGTCAGCAACGATTTCTATTGAGGCTTTGGAACTTCTCTAAAAACCTTCTCTAAATGGTGGACTGTGCAAGTATTTTTTTGGCCATTGCCATGTCCAGGTGTTTCTGTTTCAGCAATGTTTTCCATTGAAATTTGCTAGCATTGCGAAAGCGCTGTTAAATGGTAAGGCAATGCAATGTGGCTTATGGTATTGCTGAGGGCAAAGCAGTGTGCATTTAAGGTGTGGCTGCTGCATTTGTTTCTTAACAAACACAAAAGGGAGATTTTTTCGTTCATTAGTTGTTTTATAGTCAAAATATAATTGCGAATTTGTATCTTTTGTGTTTATTTCCCTCATTTTTTGAGTTCCATTTTGGATAGCTTTTTCTAGTAGAAGGTTCTATGTATAGTATTTTTCAACTGTGGGTTTGGGATGGAGTCCTGTTGGCACAGTTTATGTGGAATCCTCGATTCCTCGTGAGTGACAGTAGCCATCTGAACAGCCATCTCCTCCTCTGAGTACACATTTTGCATCCGGTGATGGATTCTTCTGAGGCAGCCACATCCCCCTCACCGTGCGCAAAAGTCGAGGCAGTAGTCTGGGCAGTAGCTCTCCCCTACTTTTTTGTTACAATTTTGGTCATGCATTTGGAGCCTCTGGATCAGCAACCGATTATTTTGATTGATTTAAATGCTTGCAGATGAACAACTCCAGGCCACTTGGGTTGTACCTGCTGGCCATGACAACATGTGTAGCGATGTAGCACATAGTAGAAGTCTCTACGCCATTGTTTTGGGTATGCCCATATGCATAGCCGGTTCGGAGGGCAGTATGTTGTTTTCTTATGTCATAGCTCGCATTCTTGACAGATTTGTGGTGAGGAGGGCGGTTGCATGGATATTGCGATTTTCAAGGTCTCATCTTCCAAACAAAGGGGTATCCTAGAGATTTGGTCTTCATATGTACATTTTTGAGAAACATACAACAGATAGATTCCCTTACCTTGTACTCTTTGCGGTTATAGGAATGAATTGTGGCTTGGAGGTATTTCCCATTGTAAACTTCGATGGTTAGATACTTCCTACAATGTAGATCCTCTTTTACCACTTTCCTGCTCTACTTGATGGGAAATTGGAGGAGTGGAGTAGTTGTACAAGGGACAAACTTCTTGTAAGCTCGCTCATTCTGGTCATTACACCGGAGCAGGGCTTGCCAACAAACATATTTCCTAACAGGAGAAAATAATGGCCCACTTAATTTTACTGGTTCAATTCAAAAAATTGAAGCTGGTCATGGCATAGTAAAACTAGGAGTTTATTTACAAGAGTTTGGGTTCAATTTTGCATAATCTCTGGAAGATTTTCCTTGCAGGTAATATCCAAAGGACTTGACTGAATAATTTATAAGCGTATAAATTGTAAGGTCTTGAAACTAAATCACTAAATTTTACCTCAAACATGCTGATGGTTCTGATCCATTGTAAACATGAACAGTGTGCCGAGCTCGTTCTTTTGAAATCGAAGACATTCAATATGTCACAAGTTTGTTGCATATGTGCTTGTACTTGTCATAGGATGGGTGTAGGGCTAAGGGCCAACCTAGGGGGTCATGAACCTAGACCAAAGGCTTGGACATGACTGGGGATCCTAAATTGGGCTAGGGTTAAGAGCCAAAGAGCCTATATATAGGGTTATAGGGAGGATTTCTTATATCAGTCCCTTGGGTCTCTCGATGCTATCAAAGCTTCAAGTTATTTTGGGAAAGGAAAGGGCATGGTCTCTCTAGTCTTGCATGACTTGCATGTTCATGCAAATTGTCATAATAACTAATATCTAATTCTCTTATATGATTTTCTCATGTTAAACTGATCATTTAATATGGGAAAGTACCAGGGGAGAAAAAGTTAGAATATTGGTCAAGCTGGCAAATTGCCACAGTAGGGATTCAAAGGAGGGAAAATAGGGATCCAAAGGGGGGGCCATTTGCAAAAGAGCAATGTGCAACAATGGGCTTCAAAGACCCCAAGGTTCAGTCCATTAAGACTTCCAAAATTCAAAGGTAAGATCCAATGGTCAAACTCTAGGTAATATTGAATGCTTATGTGAAGACCAAAAAGTCTTCACATATCCCTAGATACGAGGGGGCGAGCCCTTTTAGTAGGGGATGAGAGAGAAACACACACACACACCTCTAGCAGGTTTCCTTTACACAAAGGGAATAGGCGACATATATCAGCTCCCTAGTCCAATTGTCCCCAAGGTGCATTCAAATCCTAATGGATGGCCATAGAAGTGGACCAATGCGAATTAAGCTAGAGTACATTTAGTTTGATTCATTTTAAAACACTTTTGATAAAAGAACCAATAGAAATTAAGCTCTCTAAAGTACTATTGAACAGTCTCCCAAGGGGTCCAATGAGCATTCGACAACCCAATGGCTTGCCTGATTCCTATTGGCCAGAAGACTAAGGGGTCCAATGAGAGTTTGATTGCATTATTTGATTACCTAAAGCTCTCACAAAAGGGGAAAGAGGGGGACACACACCGCAAGGCTATCACTTATGCTGCTTAATTATCATTGGCTAAGCTTTGTAGGGTACAATGGGATGTCAGCATGAGTGAAATTCATGAGGGGTCGACCATCTTCGAAGGTGTGTGAGGTCTTGGGTGTAAGACCGTGAGGGGATTGATGTTGTGTTTTATAAGTGTGTGCATGGTGCTTGAAGCTTCTATCTTCATTGCACCAGCAAGTTATTGAAGGAACACAAAGTATTGTATTGTAAAATGTCTCCCTTGATGGGGAAAACCTATAATACGTAGCCTTTTGAAGGGGGAACCGGCACCATGTAAATCCGGTCCTCAATTGTTGTCAATAGCTTAATTTCTCTCTCTTTTGAAGTATTGTTCATGCCTATCTAACTAGGTGTTATGCTTTTTGTTGCTCTCTCCATCCAAGCACTCTTGCTATGCTCATTAGGAATCTATTCTAATAAAATGGTCACTATGTTTATGCTATTTTTCGCTACACACAAGTTGCTAGGCCATTAAATGTTACATTTGGTATCAGAGCACAAGGTTTCTCTTTTCGTTCTCAAGAAGGGAGGTCCTCAAGTTAGCTATAAATGGTTGGTATTATTAATTGCAATTGAGTAAGTAGAATAGGGATTTTTCAGCCTTGCAGTGCGCCTGCTTTGTGCAGATAACGGGGCATTACCGTCGAGATCTATGGTCTTAATAGTGGAGTCCTACGTGGCTTGCCTACGGCTTAATCATTATTGAGCTATTAGAAGCTTGATAGGAGCCGGTACTGTTTTGGTGTTGAAAGACCCTCTCTTCTATTCCTTGCAGTTAATGATATTTGAGCCACAGGTGCAGGAGCTTGAGTGCTTTTCTAAAAGGGGTAAAGAGGAGTAGCAACTAGGGCTTGAACTGCCAAAGTATATAAAAAAAAGTTTACACCTAAAAGTTGTTAGAATGGCTAGCAATAGTAAAGAGAGTGAAATTAATGTTGATAGCTTTGATTTTGCTAATGAGTAGGCTACTAATGATGCCCCTATGCTTATTAACTACTTTGTTTCTAAGCTTCAACAAGCCATGCACAATCCATCCCTCCAAAGTAAAGTGCAATGGCAGCTTCGTGCTCATGGGATTCTCCAAACTCCCCACCATGAAAGAGACCTAGGAAGCCTCCTTGTGAGACTTCCAAAAGAGGCCTCTCTCCGATTCGGGAAGAAGAAGAGGATCCATACAAAGGGCTCAAAAATCTACTACTTGACGACACATCTCCTTCCCAAAGGAGAACTCAAGAGCCCCTATCAAAAGAACGAGAAAGAAGCGAGTTTCCTGCCACCTCGACGGAGATGGGGCCACGAAGACGGCGGACAAAATGCTCTCCAACACCCCTAAACGGAGAAGACCATCGCACACTTCTCCACACCATAATTCAAAGAGGGATGACAGAAAACAAGAGAAGAAAAAGGTGAGAAAGAGGTCACCCTCTTCTCCATCTTCTTCATCTTCTTCCTCTTATGAAGAAAGTGATGGTGCAGACAAAGGCAAGAAAGAGGTCACCCTCTTCTCCATCTTCCTCAAATTCTTCATCTTATGAAGAAAGCGATGGTGCAACTTTTGACCACCAAAAAGAAGATGCTATAGGAAATCCTATGCTGCGTGGAAGCGGTCGTCCAAACTCAAGAAGTTCAAAGAGGGAGGAAAGAACATCTCTTTCCTTTACTACGATGGCACCTTTGGTGCTACAGACAAAGTCTTGGCCTTCATCCAATAATTCGATGCGACGTTTGGAGATGAGGGATTCATGGAGTCCTCTAAGATACGCCATGTAGCTATGCATTTTCAAAAGTCCGCCAGGCAATGGTGGTCTAGCCTATGGGCAAACGGTAAAGCTCCACGAACATGGAAAGCTTTAAGAGCTTTCATCATGAAGCAGTTTTTGGCTACCGATGCAAAGACAAAGTACTCACCGAATGGCGAAGCTTGAAGCTCTCTTTTTACGAATCTATTCACAAATATGTAGACAAGTTTTGGGACTTACATCTCAAAGCCACTGTCTTCAAAAAGATGGATTTTGGAGAGCAAAAACAACAATTTTGTGCGGGTCTAACTGAAGATATGGCGGAGTATGTCAACTCCCAAAGGCCACGCACCATATCTGCATTCATACACCATACCATGGTGGCTTCACGAATCAATTTCCAACAAGGGGCTAAGAGAAATCTTAAGCCCACGGAGAACAAGGACCGTAACAATGAGCCTAAGGGGAAGGAGAATGTCCAAAAGTCTCCTAAAGGCAACACCAACAACAACAAAGCTAAGGAGAAGTGAGTTTATAAAGGCAAAAATCTCTCTCCTGAAGAGCTTGAGCGTTATCGTAAAGATAACCGTTGTTTCAAGTGCGGGGAGCAAGGGCATGCTTATCGTGCTTGCCCCCACAAGAATACACGAAACGAGCCTCCTAGAGCTACCTTGGTCGAAATCCAAGAAGAGAAAGCTCACCACAAAGGATCTCCTCTATGCCATGCTTGGGGAAAGATAAGAGAACATGATGCTTTTATTCTCTTTGACCCTAGTTCTACTCACAATTTCATATCCACAGAGTTAGCAACCAAGCTAGGCATCCAAGCCTATGAGATGGGAGATGTCCTACCCGCCGATGGTGCTTTCAAGGGGCAAGAAGCTTCAACCACTCCTTTAATTGGGAAATTGAAGCTCCATGTCCAAGGCTATGTGGACAAAGAGGACTTCTTTATCTCTCCTCTCAAGCACGAGGATGTAATCCTAGGGGCACCATGGTTTGACCGCATGGTTGCCAATGTTAAATTCCTTGAAACGAAAATCTACTTTAGGTTCAAGGAAAAAGATACGTACATAGATGCTAAGGAGTTGGGTAACACCATACCCATTGTACATACGCAAGCTTTCAATAAGTCAATAAAGAGCTCTTGAGGCTGTGTTTTGAAAAAAAAATTTGCGCACAAATGAAGCGGACAAAAATTGTTCTGCTTAGGATAAGTGATCTATGCATCAACATAAAACACTATTGGAGTATCTCTCGCACTATCGTGATGCCATTTTGGACCTGGAGGGGTTTCCTTTCAACAAGTGAGTGGGTTTATCCATGGGCTGACATTAGAGCTTGTCAAGATTCAAGATCCCAAGACTCTTGTGGGGGCTATAAAGCAAGCGCATATACACGACGATCCTAATGAGAGAAAACTGCATAATGTTCACGTGCCTGTCACTACACATGTAAATGCATGCACATAACATGGACACGATAAAAGAAAGTTTATAGTAGCTGCATCGGATGCTTCTAAGAAACCCAAGGGGTCTAGGGGCCCTCAATCCAGTGAAGAGTTTAAGGCTAAAAATAATAAATTATGTTTCACATGTTTAGAGAGTGGGCACGACAAAAAGGATTGTCCCAAGGGAAAATCTGTTGTCCAAAAAAAGAGAGAGCAGTGAACATGGTGCAATTGTTGTGTCTTGAGGAGTCCTCTTGTTTCTCCAATGTGGAGGTAACACACACCAATTGGTGTACAAATGCTATATAATGGCATCCATGTGGCAGTTGACCTTTGGTTCACATGATCTAGTGCGTATGCATGGGTTTATCCAAGGGTACAAGGTGCGAATTTTGGTGGACGATGCTGCTTCACACAATTTCATTAACTATAAGTTAGTGAAACGGCTCAAATTGCCACTGACTCTGAGTTCCCACCGTTACAAGGTAGCGATGATGAACGACCATGACGTTGAGGTGTGGACACGCAAGTGAGACATGTACCATTGTAAATGTCAAGGGTATCACACGTCCTTGAATTTCTAAGTTATGAATATGGAGTGGACGGATGTGGTACTGGGTTGGAGTGGTTACATAGTCTAGGATCATCACTTAAACATAGCTATGAGCACAACAATTTGATGTTTGAATTTGATGGCGTGCATGTGGTGCTGTTGTGAGAGAAGGATGTGCCTTCCTCGCCACTCATATGTACAACAGAGCTTATAAGCTCACTTCTCATGATGAAATAGAAGAAGTTTTTCTGTGTTACTCCATGTGTCACTTTCTTTCAAATGTTGATCATGTTTTATATGACAATTCCTCAATGCCGCATGCTTCTATGTCTTCTATTCCATCTATGGCTACTACTCTCTAACTTGAACAAGCAAATGTTGTTAATAAGTTAAAAGAATTGTTAATGGAATATAAAGATATATTTCTAGATGATTTACCACCAGGGTTACTGTCGACACGGGCTGTGCATCATGGCATAGACGTGGTTGTAGAATCTCTCAATATATGAGAGTGAGGGAATTGACGCATGCAACTCCTACCACCCAACCACACTATATAAAGGCTCTTTCCTGTCACATATAGCCCCCTGAACCGCATGAGCATCCCGGCCCAGCCTACTACCCATACCGCATTAGGCTTGACATTACTCTCTCCTTGGACAAGCATTTTTGTCCTCAAAAACAAAAGTGGTATATCTTTGTAAGAACACTAATGTTTTCCATTGTGGCATCCTTCATGGATCCAGCCGTCCATTTAAATGAAACACGGTTCAGTAGGAGGTTCAATGAAATTAGAAGAACATCTAGATTTTCCATCTTGCAGAATCTCTCAGTATATGAGACCGAGGGAACTGACGCATGCAACTCTCCACCCAACCACATTACATAAAGGCTCTTGTCCTGCCAAATATAGCCCCCTGAACCGCATGAGCATCCCGGTCCTTGGCCTACTACCCAAAACCATCTTAGGCTTGCCATTACTCCCTCCTTGGAGAAGCATTTTCGTCCTCAAAAACAAAAGTGGTATATCTTTGTAAGAACACTAATGTTTTCCACTGTGGCATCCTATATGGATCCAGCCGTCCATTTGACTGAAACATAGTTCACTAGGAGGTTCAATGAAATCAAAAGAACATCTTGATTTTTCACATTGTCGTCTATTTGCAACCATCTCATGTAATTAGCCCATATCCAATATAGCGTATAGACATTATTTCGAACTCACTTGAGTATGCTAAATGAGCTATCATAGTTAAGAGGTGTTTAAAAGAATACCTCTTCTCAATTTCCATGAAACTAACAGGCTGAGATAACTCATCAATAGAGGATAATTCTTTGACTTGTATCATTCTTCATCAGTAGGAAACCCCACCATAAATGATATTCAAGGTTGAGAACCCGACCTAAATGTGAAGAGACTAAACTTAGTCGCGCCATGTTTTTTCTCTTGGTAATCAAACTTCAACTAGAGAGATAACCTTTCTAATTGGATTGCTTTGTGCTAAATGTACGCACTTAGCATATCTTTAAGCACAAGATTAACACATGTAAACTGCCTATCCACCTCTAGATGACTGACAATATTGAG
This sequence comes from Adiantum capillus-veneris, assembly GCF_014529385.1. NCBI lineage: Eukaryota > Viridiplantae > Streptophyta > Polypodiopsida > Polypodiales > Pteridaceae > Adiantum > Adiantum capillus-veneris. The sequence continues at coordinate 129,955,242 of NC_140938.1, read as the reverse complement.
TCGTGTTTCCAAACATTTGCAGATAGTTGTCTAAAATCTTTTGGTAAACATGGGTCACAATTTCTTGCAACATTGCTAAGTAATCAACAATGGTATGCACAACCAACTTGGTTATCATCAAGTGCGCATTAGGCTTGCGGATATATGCAAGACTGCATTCTGAACACGGTTTGGATACTATGAGTTTTTGGTTATGCCCTTCAGGTTGACCAATGCATCAACTACTTTAATGAAACTTATGGACAGTGTCTTGAGAGACCATATTTGGACAAGTTTTTTATTGTTTTTCTCGATGATATTCTCGTGTATAGTGCCTTTGAGAAATAGCATTTACAACATCTGAAGCAAGTGTTTGAATTTTTACGAGAATAAAAGTAATATGCCAAAAAATCAAAGTGTGATTTTCTCAAGGAGGAGATTCACTATTTAGGGCATGTTATTTCAACTGATGGGATACACATGGATGAATCCAAAGTGGATGCCATTAGGAGGTGGCCCTCTTCCAAAAATCTTGAAGAGCTTTAGATTTTCTTGAGATTTGTAGGTTTTTATTGAAGGTTCGTTTAAAACTACACTCATATTGTTGTTCCAATGTGACAGACCAGCTGAAAGCTAAGGGGAAAACCTTTTAGTGGGGCAAACAGAAAATTTTTGATGCTCTCAAGGACACACTAGCTACAACTCTTATTTTGGCTATTGTGGATTCTTTGAAACCATTCGTTCTAGAAACGTATGCTAGCAATCGTGCTATTGGATTAGTCCTTTTGTAGGAGGGAAGGCCAATTGCATTTGAAAGCAAGAAGCTTGATTCTGCCCAGCAAAATTATTCTGACTTTACAAAGGGAACTCTATGCAATAGTATCTACCTTGAATGCATGGCGGCATTGTTTGTATGGAGCGCAGTTTGAGATCGTGTTTGACCATGAAAGCATAAAATGGTTTACACAACAAACAGATTTGAAGGGTTGAAAGGCTAGGTGGAGTGAGATTCTTTAGGAGTATGATTCAAAGCTCTAGTATCCTAAAGGATGATACAATGTGGTGGATGATGCTCTTAGTCGAATGCCTGAGATCAACTCTCTTCTCTTTATCCGGCTGGAAGTGAGTTTCTACAATCTCTCAAGGGCAAATGTGATCATGATGAAGCATACTCCAAAGTGTGGAGCCATGTGCAAATGAGGGATCCTTCTCACTTCAATGCTGATAGTGTGTCTTTAACCTCCACACTCAGTTCTCCTCTTTCGAATGATGAGTTGCAGAGACTGGAAGAATTTTTCCATAGATGATGGGTATCTACTTCACAACGGGAGAGTGTGTGCCGATGGACACGGACATTCGGTGCCAAATTCTTTATGAATGTCACGACAGTCCATGTACAGGGGGCTATGGCATTAAGAAGACTTATACTCTCGTATGACGACAGTTTTCTTGGCTAGGTTTATATGGCTATGTTCAAGGCTATGTTTTGCATTGCTAGAAATGTCAAGTAAATTACGCAGAGTGCCTGAAGGCAGGAGGTCTCTTACATCCATTGGAGATTCCTAATGGTAAATGGGAAAGTATCTCTATGGATTTCATTGTGGGTTTACCAAACACTATTCGAGGTCATGACTTGGTATGGGTGGTTGTAGACCGGTTGACTAAACTTTGCAAGTTGATTCCAACCAAGTCAAAATTAAGACTCTAGAGTTAGCTCAATTATTTGTGGACAATTTGTACATAATATATGGGTTACCAAGTAAGATTAATAGTGATCGTGATCCCAAGTTTAACAGTCACTTTTGGTGGAAAATGTTTTAATGATTGGGTATACAACTCAACTTAAGTATTGCGATCATCTTTAGACGGATGGTCAGATTTAAAGAGTCAACCAAGTGTTAGAGAATATGCTGCAAGCATACGTTAGCAAGAAGCAGTCTTATTGGGAAGATTATCTTCCTATTCTTAAATTTTCTTACAATAGTGCTAAGCATGTTACGATTGGTTTTAGTCCTTTCATGCTTGTGTATGGTTTTCAACTTAGGTCACCAATTACAATGGGATTGGCTAATGGAAAGCTTCAAAAGGTCAAGGTTTCCTCCAAGATCATATGGACATGTTGAAACTGGCTTGTCAAAATATTTGACAAGTGCATGATCAGTATAAAAAGTATGCTCATGGGAAACGTCGGCAAGTTACCTTCACGAAAGGGGAAGAGCTATTTTTGTGTGTGCCAGAGCATTCAAAAAGTATGAAGATTGGGCCAACACCTAAATATCTTTGAGTTATTGTGGGCCTTCCAAAATACTCAAGTAAGTTGGTCACCGGGTCTACAAACTCTCGTTACTTGCGTACTCTCGTATTCATCCGGTATTTCATGTAAGTCGTTTATGTAAACGCTTTTGGGGACGACAATGTAAGTGACCTCCAGTCCAAGTGCATGACACTGAACAAATCTTAGAATACCATGTTTTACGTACTCGTCATCATGTGTGTCGTCAAGATTTAGTTAAGTGGAAAGACCAACCTGAAGAAGGTGCCACTTGGGAAAACATTACTGTCCTTAAGAAGAAATTTCCTACTTTCGTTTTTGAGGACAAAAACACTTCTCCAAGGGGGGAGTAATGTAAGGCAAAGGGCCAACCTAGGGGGTCACGGACCCAAGCCAAGGGCCTAGACTGCTTAAATGTGGAATGGAGATCCTAAATTGGGCTAGGTCTAAGAGCCAAAGAGCCTATATATAGGGTAGTAGGGAGAAAGATCTCTCATTTCAGTCCCCTGGGTCTTTCAATGGGAGGTAAAATGGCTTTATAAATAGTGCAGAAGGCACCGTCAAAGCTTAAGCTTTGATAGACTTGTTTGAAAAGATAATAGCTTCTATTGACATTGGTATATATGAGTGTTATGGTAGTAATAAATATCATACACCTGAATGCTAGGAGTGTACGAGTCAAGACCACAACCTTATATACTTGGGATGTCACTAAATGTCTTCTTTCCTTGCAAATTGATGAAAATGAACAATCATGGATGTACGCCGTACTGTGGTATCCACTTTGAAGGCCACAAGTAAATACCTAGGTAGAGTTCAAGTTCAAAGAAAACTATATCGTTCTTCCTCCCCAACAAATTGACCAATTAAATAACACCAAACTACTAGCAAGCAACATCCAATGATTGAGCGGTGGCCCAACAATCGAGAGTATTTACTTTAGTTACTTGAAGTCACCCACATCACTAAGTGTATTTTAGAGCCCCATAAATTAGCTCTCCTTCAGCAGTAGGATAATTATCGATTCACTACCATCAATTATAAACAACCTTCAGAACAACTTTTCCAAAAGCCTTACTCAAATTTCATTCACTACATTCAATGTCTAGACATGATCAAGAATGGTGATCTCTCTAATTACTCAGATTTAATTCACTATATTCAATCTCTAGGCATGATCAAGAATGATGGTAACTCTCTAATTTATTTATTGAAGAGCCTCTAGTCACCCGCATGAGGGATTTGAAACTTCTCCAAGGAACAAAAAAGGCATAATTTTAAAAGAGAGAAAAATGTAAGATGACTGAACATAAAACATTACTAAAAGATATTATAAAAGAAAACCACAGTGTGAGAGAAATAGACACAAAAGACGTATATTAAGTGTATTTCTACTTATAGAAACACAAATGAGTAATGTGCAAGTAGGTCTCCCCCATCTTAGAACAAGGTAAAGAGTCGCCTACTAAAGATAAGACCTGTCATCAGGGGGAACGAGAGTGATAGGGAGCGGGTATGAATGAGTGCTTACAATCACATGTCATTTTTTGTAATATAAAATATTATTGTCAATTATACATACATAATCACAAATGGCTTATATGTTACGGAGGGCCCCACTTAAACAACAAGTTGAAAGGCTCACATTGGCATTCTATAAGAGAATAAAACGAAAAGAAAGTAAAACAAATAAAGGGACCCATTTTCAAATTGAATCAAATTTTTTAAAAGTTTTTCATAAGAAAAGGCAGGTCTAACATGTATAAGATATAATAAAATTTAGAAAATTGATAATTTTTATATTTTGTGAAAAATGTATACAGAATAAAAACAATAAAATAAAAGATATATTAAAAATTTAAACAAAAGAATAGTTTAATGCTTTCATATAAGAAAAGATAGATTTAATAAACATAGAAAATAATAAAAAAATTTACTAAAATAATTTTTTTAAATGAAAAGACTTTTATCAATACCTCACATCATGGGATCAAACTCTTATGAATATATTGTTTAATTCTTTGTTCTCTAAAACCTTTTTCAAGCATGCCAAGAAAGTGAATGAGGCGCCAAGAAAGTGAATGAGGCTTCAGAGAAATAACATTTAAAAGTCTATAACTTCTTTCTATTCACAAGACTTTTAAGCCCCTCAGAGACACTTGCCTAACAATGAAAATTGAACGACCTTCATCCTTGGGGTACTAAGGCTTTAGTAGGCCAAAAAAGAAAAACATTTTTACTAATTTAGGATGAAACCTTGAAAGGTGGAGTGGAAAAAAGATCAAATGGCTTTAAAGAAAAATAAAAATCTATACTATATATAATGGAGCCTAAAATTTTCAAAGAAGAAGAGACCTTTCACGTGTCACATTGTGCTTCATTTCAAAGAGAACTTTAAAGAACATCTATACTATATATGAAGCAACTTAAAATTTCCAAGGAAGGAGAGACCCTCCATGTGTACATTCAGCTTCATTTCAAAGAAGCCATGCAAAACAAAAGTGAAGGGTTAGATTTAAAATGCAAAAGTAAAGGGTAACATTGTAAGAAATGACAAAAGTAAAGGGTAACATTGTAAGAAATGACAGACTTAAAAATTTCAAGGAAGAGAGACTTAAAAATTTGAAGGAAGAGAGACCCTCCATGTGTCACATTCTACTTCATTTCAAAGAAAGCCTTGCAAAACAAAAGTAAAGGGTTAGATTTAAAATGCAAAAGTAAAGGGTAACATTGTAAGAAGTGTTAGGCTTTTCAGAATGTAAAGTCAATAGACTTTCTACTTTGCATCAGTCTTGATAAAAACCTAGGTTTAGTGTAATCCCACCTACAAATGTTAAAATTTATCTTTAAATTTTATATTTGAAGGTGAGAGAACCTACAAAATTTTAAAAAATTAGTGGAAACCTTCAAATTTTGTCAATTTACCTCTGTTGTTTCATATATGTAGGTTTGCCAAGTTTTTGGAAAAATGTTTTTTTCGATCACTACTTTGCATAGAATAAATGTTTTAGTTTAAATATACATAACAATAAATAAATAATTTTAGTGAAGATTTTATTATTAATAAGAATTTAATTTTGGAATATGTATACTTGGTTTTATCTTTTCAAGGGTTTTTTCAAGACCAACATCGATATTTTTTAGAGATTTCTAAAAGTTTAGTTTTTTTTAAAGAGACCGAGAAAAAGAAAGCTCACCTCATGTCCACTTGGTGATGTCTTGCTATGCATGTGAATAAAGAGGTTGATCCATGCTATTGGTTGTATGTGTGTGAGTGTGTGTGTGTGTGTGTGTGTGTGAGAGAGAGAGAGAGAGAGAGAGAGAGAGAGAGAGAGAGAGTATTTTATTGTTGAGATCATAGGCACTATATCTCACCAAGGGCATCCTTCAAGCCCTTCCAATTTTCAAGATATTATGATTGTCTTCGCATTATAGTGTAATTTTCAAAGGATAGCTAACATTTTCACCAGTAGAAAATGGATGAAATGCTTGATAAAAACCAACCCTCACATTGGTACCCCAAATGAGGAGAGAGATTGCCCAATTGACGGACCTTTTACTAGTTCTCGGATATTTTGTCCTTTTTATTTTTAAGAGTTAAAATGAGGGCCATGCTTAGAAATCTATAACTTCTCTAAATTTTGACATGCAAGGGTGCCTATTAAAAAATCAACCCTGAGAGAGAGAGAGAGAGAGAGAGACCGACCAATCATAGTCCACAAATGAAGTGATACTTCACATCCACATGCTTTTTCTTTGCATGAAATACTGGATTCTTTGCCAATTGTATAGCACTTTGGCTATCACAATGTAACACATGTATCTCAACATTGATTCCCAAGTCTCCCACCAGCCGACCAAGCCATATAGCTTCCTTGCAAGCTTTTGAAGCTGCAACATATTCAGCCTCTGTAGTAGACAGGTAACACAATCTTGCAAACGAGATCGCCATGAAACTGCACCTCCAGTGAATTCAAAAACATAGCCTGAAGTGGACTTTCCCTTGTCCAAGTCTCCTGCATAATCTGCATCCGTGTAACTAATTACACATGCTTCCTCTCTTCCAAAGAAAATGCACATGTCTTTTGTACCATTCAAATATCGCATAACCCCTTTCATTGCCTCCCATTGATTCTTGCCTAGATTTGACATATATCTGCTAACAACTCCCACTGTAAAAGCAATATCAAGACGTGTAGCAACATTCTGTACTTGTTGTCTGACATTAGGCACTTCAACCCTATTGTGGACAATTCCATCTTCTTGGAAGATAACTCTTTTGACCTCCACTATATGCACATGCTTCTTATGCATCTTTTCTTCATTGAAGTATACGTCATTACTGCAAACTATCCTTTTAGCTTCAGGATCCCATAACCGAAATCCCATCTCGCCAGGATTGCCATAGCCAAGAAATATGCATTTCTTTGACTTAGGAGCCAACTTGCTTTGAAACTCCTTTGGAACATGGCAATACGCTTCACAGCCAAAGACTCTAAGATGCTTATAAGAAGGTGGCTTCCCAGACCAAAGCTCTTCAGGTACCTTCTCATCTAAAGCCTTGTTAGGAGATCTATTAATAAGATGGGAAGTAGTTGCTAACGCTTCCACCCAAAATCCATTAGGCAACTCGGCATTAGACAACATGCTACATAACTTCTCTTGTATGGTACGGTTCATCCTCTCAGCAACACCATTTTGTGGAGGGTTATATGGAGCGGTCAACTCTCTTTTTATGCCTTTGGAATCACGAAAATTTTGAAAGGCTTTAGTGACATACTTACCACCATTGTCTGACCTCAAGCACTTTACTTTCTTGCCAGACTGATTCTCCACTAATGCCACAAAATTCTGAAATTTTGAAAGAATTTCATCCTTCTTCTTGAGAGGATATACCCACACTTTCCTTGAGAAGTCATCAATGAATGTAACAAAGTACAATGGACCTCCCATGGATACGTTAGGCATAGGTCCACAGACATCACTATGCACTAACTCTAACGGATCACTTTTTCGAGTGCTTCCCCTTTTGTGTGGTGACTGTGTTTGTTTACCATAAAGACAATGCTCACAAACTTAAAAAATGTGAGAAATTGAAGCCAGGCACATAACCAAAACGAGATAAGATTTTCACTTCCTTTTGAGACACATGTCCTAACCGGCGATGCCACAAAGAAACACTTGGCTGCTCGGTTACACAAATTACATGGTTTTTAACATTGGATACATGTAGCATGTACAAAGTCCCAGACTTTGAACCATGTGCTACCACTAAAGAACCTTTGGTGATCTTCTATGAACTATCACCAAATGTGCAGTAATATCCTGCATCATCCAATTGGCCTGTACTAATCAAGCTTTTGGTAAGCTTCGGCACATGTCTCACATTCTTGAGCATGAATGAAGAACCATTCTAAAATTTCAACTGCACATTGCCGACACGAACTATGTCGCAAGCAAAATCATTTCCAAGACGAACACGACCTTTACGGGCTGCATCATATGTACTGAACCACTCTCTGTGAGGAGTCACATTAAACGATGCACCTGAGTCAATAACCCAATCCTGTAAAGCATAGTCATCAGTGGCAACCAAAAATGCTGAATCCATGGCAGATGTGAGATAAATATCTCCATCAAAATCTTCAACAAAAACATTTTTGATCTCTTCAATCTTTATATCGCTTTCCTTAGTCTTGCCTTTCTCTTGTTTCCACTTTCGACAGTCTTTCTTCATATGACCCTTTTTTTGACAATGATAGCACTCAATGTCTTTTTGGCCACGTGATCTGCTACGAGATTTTCCTCTCTGATTCTGCTTGCCCTTTTCTTGTGATCGACAACGAACAACGAGAGCATTGCTAGCACCACGAGAAGTATCAAGATTCTTCCTACTAACCTCTTCAGTAAGCAAACTGCCCTCAACATCAACACAGTTAAACCATCAGGATTTTCTGAGTTACTTATGGCTGTGTGAAAAGTATCCCAACTTTCTGGCAGCGTAACTAGCAAGAACATTGCTTTGACCGAATTGTCAATATTGACTCCTTACGCAGAAAGCTGACTGAAAATTGTGTTGAACTCATTGAGATGGTTGCACATGGGTGTGCCCTCATCCATCTTCAAATCAACTAACTTTTTTAGCCAATAAACCTGTGATGCTACACTTTGCTTCTCATACATGTCACATAACTTCTTCCACAGCTCATAACTAGTCTTTTCCATGTTCACATTGAAGTACACATTCTTTGACAAAGTCAACATGATGATGGACCTAGAAAGCTCATCCAACCTTCCAAAATGGGAAGTTAGTGCCATATAACTTCTCAATGTTGAACAAAGAGGTCTCCGATGATGAAGCCATCACTCGACAAGGAACAAAAGTGATAGATCCACTCCACTAAAGAAGATGATAGAAAACATGAAAAATTTCAGCAGAGTCTCCCCTGCAAAACTGACTTCTAAACCCAAAACAAATGTGTACAATGACTGAAATGTTGATCAAAGTGGCTAAACCGGCAAGATAATATCTCAAAGAGCTGTCACTATCAATGTATCCAACTCTAGAAGAGTGTCTCTGACCAACTAAACACTGTCAAAGGCATACGCATAAAGATGAAGCAATGCCAACAATGGCGGGTCAGCAGATGCACACCAATACTGCACTAACCGCATAAACATACATCCTATGTCGATGCCGAAACTATGGGGATGGTGGGGGCTCGCTCCAAAACCTGTATCAGCAAAAGGATCTCCACATTTGAGAATCCCCCAAATCAATAAAACCTTACCATGACCCTCAACAATAGGCTTTGCATATTTCCATCACAATACATAAACCGCATGAGATCTTACATCAACCACAAAAACCCTTTTCTGTAACCGCTACGGCAATTTGTCTGATATAATAGACCCTCAAGACCTTACATCAAATATGCACGTGACAGACATTGCAGAAAGAGTCTGCGACGAAAACCTGTACGAAGAAGAATCGATGAGGGTAGACCACCTTGCTGTCTGAACTGTGCAAAATCCGTAGAAACTTCCTTCTGCAAAGTTGTAAACCATGCAAAAACGGTTGGGGATCGCGAAAATGGACTTGAAATAAGTTGTTTGAACATATCAAAACAGATCTGTAAAAAATCTGCAGCTTCTACTTCACGACCTACAGGCAGTCTGAGTGACGTATCTCAAAATTGGTGAATATTTTGAGAAAACTTTCTTCTGCAAAGTTGAAGAGGACAAAAAACCGGTCAACCATACTCCGGGAATCGGCTTAAATGAAGACATTTTGATAGGCCTAAATAGATCTACAAAAACGTCCTACAATTTTTGCTGCTTCTCCACTTGCCTCCTCGCTGAGCTCCAATGGTGCTCCCAATCCATGAGCTCTGATACCAATTGAAGTGCGCGAGCGAGTGTGTGTATGTGTGTATGTGTGTGTGTGTGTGTGTGAAGAAATGGAGAAGAGAGAAGACATAGGTTTGGGTGGACTTCAAACACAATAGTTTTAGGGTTATGAGTCCTTATTCTTACTGCCTCAATGTCCGGTCTCACATGTAAGGGAGTAGGAGATAAGGAGATAAGCTATATAGCTGGTATGATATAGATTGTGCATAAGGGAATAGTCTCAAGCATGTAAATGGTTGAATACAATATGCTCTCACAAAGAGGAACATGATTTTGTAATTCAAGGAGAGAGGGAGAGGAAGATCAATTGCATGCATGATTTCAGGTCATCGACTTCATTTGCACCACATCCTTCAGTTTAACATAATGGCCAAAACTCTTACAAAAATGAACAACTAAGCAAACTTATTTTACTTTCAATTCTATCACATTTTAAAGATGCAAATGACGTGAAAGTGTAAATGAACAAGTAGTGTGAATCTTATTGTATTAAGCTGCTTATGCATTATTGTGATAAGGTGATGATTTAAACCATTACTATGTTTTTTCAGAAGACGTAGATAGAGATGCAAGCAAATCATCTAGAGAGAAACATAGATGGAAGGGTCAATTGCAATCTTAATATTCATAAAAAGCCAACTCATCTCTTTGAAGCTTGAAAATTTCTTGGTACATTGAAACTATGAGCCCTAATCTTTTCTTACATAATGTAGTAGCCATTGGTCCTCACCTTTAATAACTTGCTGGCCTACCCAGTTTGTACTTCTTGAATTGGTAGCACTTTTGTCAATCCTAGGTAGACCAAGGAAAATACATCCTTCTTATGATGCAGGCAGTTATGATGTGCACTACTATCATGTCTTGCTCATAAGAAAGGTGCAAGGATAGAAGCAAGTAAGAGAGTGGAATAGATACATTGAATCCAATTGTGTTCCTATCATTGAAACCGAATCTAGAGCCCACTCCATTTTTAAAAAAAGTTATTCACATTGAATTCTCTTAGCATTCATCTGTTCACACCAGGCTAACTTATCTAATCTCTATCATCAAGTTTGGTAGCATTGCTAGATCAAGATAGACTAAAAGGAGGACTCTCTCTCTCTCTCTCTCTCTCTCTCTCTCTCTCTCTCTCACCCCAATAGAAGGAGAGCACTCCTAAGTTTGTCGAGCAAAGGCTAGCACCTCATGAAAGATAATGGTTATGAGAACCTCCCAAGCTTGGTTAAAAAGTATGCTTTGCATCATCTTACATATAGACCAAAAGGAGGACTCTCAATTAGGCAAAATTTGGACTCACAAAGGGGCCCTTCAAGGAGTTTGACTTTACTTATCTCTACCAAAATGGGTGCATGGATAAATTTTTGCAAACAAACTCCAAAGTTGACGGAAGTTTGATAGTTAGAATGTCCTCTTCAAGCTCTATCTACTGATATATAGCACGCCATGAAATTCCTCATATTTTAGAAGATTCTTTTTCTGATTCACTTAGATTGCGACTCTAAGTGAATCAAAAAAAGAATCTTCTAAAATATGAGGAATCTCATGGCGTGCTATATATCAGTAGATAGAGCTTGAAGAGGACATTCTAACTGTCAAACCTCCGCCAACTTTGGAGTTTATTTGCAAAAAATTATCCATGCACCCATTTTGGTAGAGAGAGGTAAAGTCAAAATCCTTAAAGGGCCCCTTTGTGAGTCCAAATTTTGCCTAATAGTCTCTCTCTCTCTCTCTACCCACCCCAATAAAAGGAGAGCACTCCTAAGTTTGTTGAACAAAGGCTAGCACCTCATGAAAGATAATGTTTATGAGAAGCTCCCAAGCTTGGTTTTAAAGAATGCTTTGAGCATCTTTTTTTGTGTGCAAAACTCACAATTGTGAGTGGGTAAGATTAAGAACAGAAATATGCACCAATCCTCGAGCTCAGACCAAACCTTGAGGGTCAAAGGATTACAAGTTATCTGCTTGGCAGAGAAGCCACTCCTACTCACCGGCTTTACTTATTACAAGATGTTATGTATTGTTCTAGACCAGTCTTCTGAGGTTTGTTTGCCTCCGATCATGTGGATCGTCACTCTGCTCTCTTGCATGATTTCACAAAAGCTTGCCACCGCTAGATCCCCCTCAAACACGCCGCTTCCTTGCTTGCCAAATATGGTAAAAGAAGTAGTACCTGATTATTTGAGTGCAGACGAGAAGAGCAGGACTTCCCATCCTGTTACTAGCAAAGAACAGATCATTCTTGAAGAACTTAATTTTCCATGTCCTTTGAATCCACTTGCATATTTTCCCAGCCATGCCCATGATTTCCTAGCATCCCATGAAAAGGTGGGCTAGGTCTTCACTGGCAATTTTGCACCCCGAGCAACAATCAGACCCGATGCCTCTTTCTTGTATCTTTACGCCCGTCGACAGAGCACCCCACATGACTTTCCACAGAAAAATCTTCATATACTGAGGCCATCTTGGCTTCCAAATGTTCTCCATGACTCCCTCCCACCATTTTTCCGTCTAGTGTCTCTTCCATAATCTGTTGAGGAGGCTTCACCAATTAGCCTTGTGCATTAATGCATGGTAAATGCCTTTAGAGTGTGGTCTCCAAAAGAGGCTACTTCTGAGCCATCTCCAAGCGTCCCATTCAAAGTTGGATTCACAAATTGGAATCACCACCTTATCAAGATCTTTAATCACCCTATAGACTAGTAAGATCTCAAAGCCATCCAGTTGAAATTGGATGGCTAAAGAGTTAGCAGTTTTTCAGCACTTCCTGTTGCCATCCCAGAAATGCTCTAGTCAAACGAGTCCCTTATTATTCACCTTCCTGGCCATTTCTATCTAGTAAGGGCTTTGTGGCGGCCCCAATATTTTAGAGAGACAAGGGGACCAGTGCAAATGGAGTTCTTAAAGTATCTGGTTACTTCCCCCCATTCCAAATCCTCAGCAACACTTTTGCACTTCCTCATCAGATCCCCTGAGAGTCCACCAGATATAAGATAAGACCACTTCGGGGCGAGAAGTTTGTCGTGCATCCCAACCCCCTTCCACTTTCCCCATTTTGATCCTAGTTTTGCTGCATCAAGCATTTCCTTGGTCATGATAGCCCAAGCTTGGTCCTGTTTAGCCAATAAGACCATAAATTTGGCACAAAGGGCCTCAGCATGAGATACAAGGTTAAGAATGCTTTGAGCATCTTACATATATTCATGTTTGTTAAAATCTATCAAGAGGTTGTGGCATGCATCATTTTTAGAAATGTAATAGACTATACATGTTGAAAGAGAGTATTGATAGTGTTCTAATTGGAACATAAGATAGCCCTATGAGAATACATGCCATGTTTCCTTGACCGCAACAATGTGCGGGTCACATACTAGGTTTTTTCAAAACATTTTAAATGCATAAGTGAAGGGTAAGTAGCTATACTATTATAAAAGGGGGAGGCTCATGATGGCTTGATTAAAACATGTGCATGTGTGTGTGTGTGTGTGTGTGTGTGTGTGTGTGTGTGTGTGTGTGTGTGAGAGAGAGAGAGAGAGAGAGAGAGAGAGAGACTTATAACCGCTAGTTTTGTGAAAAAGCTCTTTACTCTTTAAAACAAGGTGAAAGTTCACTATTTCTTGAATAAGGCTTTGAGAAGAATTTAGTAAAAGGTTTCTTTGTAAGAGAAAACAAGAAAGTGACACTAATTTTTTTGAAATATTTCTTATCACAATAAAATATTATGATTTTTGAAAAAGCAACAATAAACTATTTAGACTACAATATATTCCAAAAAAATAAAAAATAATGTTTGAAAAACCACTTAGAAGCATTGTAGCAAATTGGTTAAAAAAAGGTGGAAGGAGGAGAAAGCTTGTGTGTGACCTAATATTCAATGGTCCTCTTTAAAGAGAAAGGTACACAAATGTTAATACCTCTCACAAAGACCTAAAATAATATTCAAACAAGTGAAAGAGTCACGACGGCTTTCAAAAACAATAAGAAAGTGATAAAATTATTAGGTTGAATTAAACTAGTATCAGTGTTTGGGAAAGGATTGCCTCAGCTTAGTCTTGAGCCAATTGAAAATTGAGACTAGCTAGCTGCAAACCATGGTAAACGGAAGAAAAATCTGTGAAATATGTGAGAAGGTCGTCCAAAAATTTTGCAAATCTCAAAAAATTTGCTAGTATTTCCGGTCTTCTTCTTTGTGAGAAGGAAACTCGACCAATAATCGCTTAGTAAAAGAGACTTTCTCGAACGTTACCACTGACTCCAATCAAGCTATAGAATGCAAGAAATGTAAAGCCATGTGAAGTTGTGAAATGAAAGGTGAAATAAAAAAAACTAATTAATACATGTGTGTGTGTAGAATTTATTAGAATTATGCAAGGTGAAGCCTCACTTTAGCATTCTAAAACAGTAAAATGAAAAAAAAAACATATATGTGTGTGTGTAAAATTACTAAAATTATGCAAGGTGAAGCTTCACTTTAGCATTCTAAAACAATAGAATGCAAGAAAAGTAAAGACATGTCAGGTTGTGAAATGAAAAGTAAGTCTCCATCGTGCACTGCACTGAAAACAATGAAAATCTCTTTAACTCAACACAACACTAAAGGTTTCTTTTAGAAAGCCAACAAAAAGTTTTTTGCCACGTGGTATCAATCTTCAAGCTTTATCCAATGGTCCACAATTGCACCAAAAATCCAATGTTTTACTAAAGACTCCTTATGTAGTCCACTAAAAGAGAGTTTGATAAAATAGTATAGACCATTTTCTTTTAAACAATTAGGAAGGTACATAGAATATAAAAGCAATGTAGTCCCACCCTAACGAAGAATAAACAAGCTGAAGATTCACTTCGCCCGTCTAAATCAATGAAATGAAAGGGAGGTCAATCCTTACAAAGCCATTCCATGTTAAGCTATGAAATGAAGGGACCCATTTGACAAGCTAAAAACAAAACAAGATTCCAATTCTTTACATGAAAAGATAGCTTAAATCAATGTAAGAAACAATAAAATTTCAAATATCCACCTAACCCTCTTCTCCTCTAAGGCTTCTTATAAAAAGCCAAAGGCTGCATTTTCTATGCAAGCAAAATCGCCACATGCTACTATGCCTTCGCCACATTTGTGGTGAAGAATGAAGATCCTAGCACACATTCATATATATATATATATATATATATATATATATATATATATATATATATATGTGTGTGTGTGTGTGTGTGTGTGCATGCATGCATGCGTGCGTATGTGCGTGCGTGTGTTTATTGCTAGACTTGCCACCACATAGTATTCTATAGTAGAGGGACATATTGCACTATCCCTCGACTTAAGTCATGAGTAGACTCATGGCATGAGCGTGAATAACCGTCTACCCATTTCTTGCATGGGTTAGTGAGGTGTTATAAAGTTGCATGTGACGAGAGAGAGAGAGAGAGAGAGAGAGAGAGAGAGAGAGAGAGCATGTGGAGAGGAAGGTCGCCGGATTGGTGTTGCCCATGGAGCTACCTACTACTGGTCGGTTGCATGAATGTCGATCGGGTACTTTTTCTCCTTTTGGCTTTGAGGGCAAAAGCTGGAGGTAGCTCCCTTTGATGATATTGTGCGGTTAAGCACAGAGCTCATTCACATAGTAGGAGCAAGAAGAGGGGTAGTTGACAAAGATGAAGGATGGATATATGCTTTGAGATGTTTAGAACACTCAAGAGGGTAGGAATAACACATCTAGTAGGCTTTCTCTGTGTACAAGACTCTGATAGAACCCTAGCCCCCTCAAGACACATGTAGTGCTCGAGAGACTTTGTACTGTTTTTGGATTAATATAAATTCTCTCAACTCACAATTGTGAGCCTGGGAAAACGAAGAATCTGTAATTTTTTGGTTATGATAATATAATCTACTCACCATTGTGATTTTTTTTAAACAAGGTGAGAAGGCATGAAGGCCTACTAAGTTAAAAGGGGGATGAAATTTATAAAGAGTAAGTTTAAATGAGTGGCTACAATCACATGGAATTTTTATTGTGTTTTAATAAAAATTATATTTTCCATTATACATACATAATAACAAATGTTTTATATATTAAAAAAAGCTCCATTTCAATAACAAGGGGAAAGATGAATGCTGCACATTATCATTTGAAAATAAAATAGAATAAAATAAAAATATAAATAAAAAAATATGCATGACATTATTCATTATACATCCATTATACATAGATAATCACAAATAATTTATATATTAGAAAAGGTTCCAATTCAATAATAAGGTGAAAGGTGCACAAAATAAAATGAAAAGGTAATAAAATAAAAAGACACATTGAAAAACTAAAACAAAAAATATTTTAATGTTTTCATAAATAAACATAGATTTGATAAGCATTGAGAATATTAAAACAATTTAATAAAACGAAGCGTTGTCAAGTCCTATAATGAAATGACTCTTTACAAATTAAAATATTACAAAAAGTTTATTGACTCAGTACTTCACATCATAGTCAAACTCCTATGGATACACTTTTTGATCTTTTGTTCTCAAAATCTTTTTTAAGCATGCCAAAAAAAAAAAATGAATGCATATCTAGGAAATAGCATTGAAAGGACATGATTTCTTTGTCTTGAAGATTTTTAAGACTTTCTTGAGGGACACATTTCATACAAATAGAATTGAAGAACCCTCACCCATATGGATACTAAAGACTTTAGCAGCCAAAAAAAGGATGACAAAATACTATGTTCATCAAATATCAAATTCTCCTAATGCATTTACTTCTACCGTAAGTGTCTAATACTCTGTTAAGGCAACTACTTCTATAGTTCATCTCCTCAATGTTGAATCTTTGTGGTACTAGTGTGTCACATAGCTATAGGTATGCAATTTTTTCATTAGGCAGCTTTTAAGAGGTAACCTAGGGTAGTGCCAATGCACCTATGTGTGTCTTGTTCTCTTAAAAATTCCCTAGAATACGTATGTATTGAATTTAGTTCTTGGGTACCCATCAAGAGATATACACGAGGACCCCCTCAAAAATAATGAGTAGATACTTCGTAAATGTTTTGGAGTGTTGTGAAAGAATGACATGTGATCATGAACTTCAAACCTGCGACCTCAACATCTCAACTAAGCTAGGACCTCGCAGTGGATTTTGTGCATGCACACACAAAAAAAAACGAGCTTGCTATTGTCGCCCTTTGCCCCCCTTTTCCCGCCTTGGGATGTAGGCTTGGTTGCACCTTGCTTCGAATATCGCCAACCCACCTAACCGAATCTTGGTTTGTAGCTACCTCCTTGACACTCGTACAAGCTAGATATACCTCCCCATTCCACGTTCTTTCTTCTACTGGCATGTGTCCTACCACCCGCCTCCTTGCCCACCACCTTGCATCATTTTTGCCTTTTATTTGTGTTAATTGAGATGGAATCCACTTGAGATTCCATCTAAAAACCAAGGCCACAATTGTGGATACATATCTACTTGCTCCAGTCTTGTAATAGATGGAATTTTTACAGATTCCATTTCAGTTGTAAAGTTCAAGAAAGACTTTTGATGTAGGACAGTCCGATGCAATACCGTTTGGGACCGATGGAAAACAGAGCTGACCATTGCAATTGTAGGCTTATCATAGAGAAGCTAGGAGAGTAGATGGCCTGCTTCTTTGCATGACCACTGACTGTTGGCATGTTGGCTACCTCACCTTCCCGTGCCACATTTGGTGGGCATCTACAACCACACATTCCCTCCTCTGTTTCTTGACTTGGATGCTTGCACATGGCATTCTCAATTGTTATGCTAACCATTTGACTCAGAGCACCGATGTGCCCACATCTATGTAACTATTTCGTCCCCAACCCCTGACTGCTCCTACTGTCCCATGGCTGTCGTGCTCCATCACCATGTGCATGCCTCTCCATCCTTCCTCAATCAATCTTGCAACTTTTATTTCAACTCCTCATGTTGCCTCCTCCACATGCCTGCTATGCATGTGCCCAAAACCTCCTTGCCTCATCATCATCGGCTCTTTCACCTGCTTGTACATGTGTAGCATTGCTGACACCATGGCATCGCACCTTTGTCCCTCTTTCTGTGTCTTCTTTACAAGCTGGTCAGAGATGACACACACCATATACATGCATCTACCATTGCCGTCAGGCCTCTTCATAGTAGTGAGAATGCTTCACAGATGCTCTCAGATCAGACCCACTTTGCGCCTGCACACAAATCAAAGATAGACAAAGACTCTTCATAAAGCTCGCATACAAAGTGGAGAGAGAGAGAGAGAGAGAGAGAGAGAGAGAGAGAGAGAGAGAGAGAGAGAGAGAGAGAGAGAGAGAGAGAGAGAGAGAGAGACCACCCTCATCTCCACGCTCTTGCAACCTCAACTCACTGCACTAATTTATGCTACCGCCTCACCGTTGAATGCAATGCACCTCAATTTTTGCATTCTTTCCCTTTTCCTCTTTGGTACACTGCTTAACGTCACCCCTGCCACCCCTCCTCCTGATAGCCGTCATGATGCTCACAACAAAGTTTCTCTGTGTGTTTGTGTGTGTGTGTCAGCATCCAACTTCATGATCATAGTTGGCATATCTCTCTCTCCCTTCTCTCTCTCTCTCTCTCTAGGTGTGTGTGTGTGTGTATCCGCATCTACCTTTGTGACCACATCTATTATCTCTCTCTCTCTCTCTCTCTCTCTCTCTCTCTATATATATATATATATATATATATATATATATATGTGCCTCCCCTTGTCTTTTTCTTCAATTTCAAAGCAAAGGCATCTCTTTAGAAATGGACACTTCCTTTTCCCTTTCCTTCTAGTATGTGACCCAAGAAAATGCATGTCTTCTATTCTTACAACTACAAAGGTGGAAAATTATATAGATTCTATTCTTCTACATGTATATAATTTTGTGCATTTCCAAAAACTAATTTACATCTCTCTATGGATTCTAATATATATATATATATACATGCAAGAGGCAACAAATACACCTTTAATACAAAGCTTCGCAAGTTCTCACATGCTACACAGGATTTTCTAGCCCTCATTCAATGGATCTAGGATTGCTTTATAGCTATTGAAGAGAATCTCTCTCTCTCTCTCTCTCTCTCTCTCTCTCTCTCTCTCTCTCTCTCCCCAGTGCCCAAAGAAAACTTTAAATACTAAATTCCTTCATTTTTTGTAGGTTTTCTTATCTTCTAATTTAAAATTTTTAGGGTATTGTTTCAAAATTTGTAGGTGACATTACAACTTTTTCTCGAGCTTTGCTCCCAGTTCATGAAGTCTCCAATGTTTATGGTGCTTGTCATACAATAGAAGGCGCTTTTTTGGGGGGGGGGGGGGGGAGAGAGAGAGAGAGAGAGAGAGAGAGAGAGAGAGAGAGAGAGAGGGCCTGCTTGTCATACAATAGAAGGCGCTTTTTGGGAGTGGGAGAGAGAGAGAGAGAGAGAGAGAGAGAGAGAGAGAGAGAGGGCCTGCTAGCTCCATGATGAAGGAGAATTTAACCTTAAATAGCTTCTCCAAGGAGATGCTGCCCATCTTTGGTCAACATGGAAGACGATCATGTCTATGTATACCACATATGAGAGATGCAATTGGCCATGGACGTGAAGAAGATGTGTAGTGTCATTGCCACCCAATGAGCCATCTTGTGAGGAGTACCATCACCACTTGGTTGCACTCATACTGGGATGGTATACTAAAGATGGATAATACCAAGCCTTTAAAAGAGGTGAAAAGAAGCATAGCTCATGTTTGCTCATTGGATGACTTATACATCAGACCCAACATTCTTGAGTCCATGTGATTGGCCCCTAACTTGATGTAGGAAGCGATGAAGAATGGTTTAAAGACATCAAAGCATGTTTCTAGGTTGCTAGCCTTCAAAGGATCATCTCCATGCCCATCCCACATTCACACAAACCAACAATTCAAGAAACCATTAATGTGTTAGACATCATGCAAGTTCTAGATGAGGGATAATCTCCCTCTTCACCACCATCATTAGATATTGGATCAATGTCACCTTCAATAAATAATGCGTAAGGCACTGCAACACCTTTCTCTCCCTACTAAAAGTCTCAAAGCTTTCATCTCTTGTAACATTGGTATTGTGTATCCTAGTGCTGGAAAAAGGGCTAGGTTTAGTGCAATCCCACCTAGAAATGTATCATATAAAGGTTTTCCAAGTTTTTTGGAAAAATATTGTGTATCTGAGTGCTAAAAAAAACCTAGGTTTAATGTGATCCCACCTGCGAAATAAAACCTTCAAATATAGTAGATTTGCCTCTAAAATTTCTTATACATAGGTTTTTCAAGTTTTTAGGAAAAAGTATTGTGCATCTCAGTGCTCGTAAAAAACCTACATTCATTGTAATCTAACCTAAAAATTTTGATATTTACCTCTAAATTCTAGATTTGAAGGTAATAACTCCTACAAAGTTTAGACAAATTTCAAATACAATAAATTTGCCTCTAAAAGTTTTCATAGGTAGGTTTTCCAAACTTTTGAAAAACGCATTGCGTACTTGAGAGCTCGAAGAAAATCTAAGTTTATTGTAAATATAGTAAAATTGCCTCCTTGGCAAAGAGTAAGAACTGCTAAGAATGGAGGTGTCAAGGGCCACATAAGTGTATTCCAAGTGGCTACATTCAAATATGGTGTACATATTGACGAGAACATTTTCAAAATAGGAAGGTTTTTTTAAAGAGCCACTCCATAGCCATTTTGATATTGCATGATGCCACATGCCTTTGAGATGTAAAAATACACAATTGTATCCGGACATGAGCCCTCACCTTGCAACATGTGAAAACTACTTAGAGCTTTGTTGTGGGAGCGAATCACACCACCTACAAAGTGTATGCAACACTACCTAGATCAACATAATGTCAATCGAGGACACAAATGACACGATAGGCGCACAAAGGAAATCTCTTTAGCTTGTTAGGTATGTGAGACCATCCCACACATACAACACTCTGGAAAGTTAACTAAACCACAATTAGGAATCTCACTGCTCTCAACTACATCACCCAACCCACATACACACAAGCGGAAGGAAACTCACCAAATCATACCAGGATTGTATTGAGGCGGTCCAGGGCGGGCAACAAGAAGAGTGGCCTCTAAGCACCCTTCTAGGCTCCATGTTGCTCAATTGGGTTGGGGTTGGAAAAAAACAACAAACACACACACACAAACCCGCAACCTAACCCTCCACAAATTTGGGGCACCACCTAGTTTTGGATACGAACTAGGACGCGTAGAGAGAGAGAGAGAGAGAGAGAGAGAGAGAGAGAGAGAGAGAGAGAGAGAGAGTGCTCGTGTTGCTTTGAAATGTATTGACAGTGATCAAGAAAACTCAATTATATATGTAAGAAAGAGAGAGAAGGGGGAAGGGGTGCTCGTTGCACTAATACCTTCTTACAAATCTGTCATGAGCAATCAAAGTGAGATTAGTGTTTGTTCAACATAGCTTGAGTAAATTACACCGCAACACATCACAAGAAAAGCCACCCCAATCACTGTCTTAAGGCCAGGGGAGTCCTCTCCACCCTGTCACCCTCTTACAGTATGTGGGATTTATGGCTAAATTGATAACAACACCCAGAGACAAGCTATCAAGAACTTAAATAAAACACCCAGACACTTACACATCATTGTTGTCCATGACTTCACGTTGGAAGAGAGATAAAGTATCCATGCTTAGTCCAAATCCACCCTCCTTGATTCAACAAATGTTGGGCTTACACTAGTAGGAGAAATGATAGATTTCCTACTCTCAATTGAATTATCACTCTCTCTTACAATGGCATACAGATCCCTTGCTAATCGCCCCTAATACAACACATACATATGCATAAGACAATGAGATTCCACTCAAGAGCTCCTTCCCAAGAGGTTGAGCTTGGCTTCTCAAGCTATAGCATAAATCTCTTGCTTATGGCTCCCCCCTTTTGTGCTAGCTAGACCCTCCTTTTATAGCAATTTTGAGGGCTAGGGTTACTCCTCTAACCATGGTTGGGTTAGATTTTCAGCACTTATCTAATTTCTTTTTCTTGCAATTATCAAGAAGTTGGTGGGGATAGATAACGAAAAGAGAGAGGAGAGAAGTGGAGATGATAGGACTTTTCATAGTAGGTTAGTGTTAGTAAATTAGTAGAGTTAGTATTTTTATTGATTTACAAATGGAATTGGATATTTACAATGGGAGTATCCATGTAGGATACAAATAAGAAAGAAAAAACTCTTAATAAGTAAGAAAATATGGATTTCTTACAATGTTGATGCTCCAAGTGTCTTGAGTAGGGTCAATTTTGATGCTTGTTGACGGTCCACTAGCTTTGACGGTACGTTTTTTCTCCACTCTTGACCTTCCTTGGGAGCCAAGGTAATTGAATATGAGTAATCAATCACCATGATGCTGTCTTTCAAGAGAAGAGGCTGAATTTTGTGGTTTTTTTGATAGATATGGGTAATATGGAGGAGGAAAAATGAGACTAGGTGGTCAATTTTGGAATGGAAGTGTGTGTAGGAGACATGAGTTCACCATGGTTTCTCTTATTCTTCAAGGTTGAGAAGAAGGTGAGTAGGGTACAGAGAGGAGTGGTGAGAGAGGTGGGGATGATGAGTGGAGAAGTGTGTGTGAAAGAGGAAAATGATAAAGTGGAAGAGGAGTATGGCTGCATAGCATGGGCAAACTGTGGTCCACCAATAAAATCATAGCTCACAGCTCGTAGCTCAAAAAAAAAAGAAAAAAAATGAGGCAAAAGTTCAGCCCACCAGCTACAACTTTTCTTTGTATCACCTTTTCAAATTCTGAGAGCAAGTGACCTTTAAAAATTCATCAAAACTGACTGTCTTTTCCCACTGCACAAAGTCCTTGTGGGGTCCTTCTTTAGATGATTCTTCTAAATGCCTCCAAGAGTGAGCCCTCCATAGTGCATGCATGCATGCCACATACCCTTGACCTTATTTGGTAGGTCTATAATTGAAGAGATTGTTGAGATCATGTTATAAATGAATAGTACAACTAAGGAAACCAAATATTGAGGGGTCTAAAAAAATATGTACATATCAAATATAAATAATATAGGTGGAAAAATATAAAGGGGTCAAAATAAATCTCTCTCATTATAAGTCTACCATAAAAAGATGAATATTTTTTGTGTTCTAATTTATGAGAGTAATAGAGAATAGATGTAGGAAGGAAAAAATCACAATAGTGAAAAAATATACACATAATAAAACTAGTTTTTTTGGATTTTTGTTGGGATGGAGTTACACCAAAAATAAGAGAAACTTGCATGACATTATTTCTATATGGAATAAAGAGTATGCAAAATGGTAAGAAAAAATTGTGGTAATGGTGAGTCAATGTACATAGCATAAATAACACACACCTAGGTAGAAATATCTAAATAAATATCAAAATAATTATGAAAAATCCTTATATTTAGGCCCTATATACAATGAAATATTTACACACAAAGAGGCCATAATATACCTTTTTTAAAATTTTTTTGGCTCAACTAGCCCAGTGACTAGCTAATTGAGGGTTTTTTAGAAAATATGGGGAAAGTCCCCTAACTCACACACGCCTATGTACAGTGAAATGGTAGGGATAGCCAGAGTGTTTGGGTGATTTTGGTAGGGTGAGGTAGCTCACTATGGAAATTTGGATAGCCAAAAAATGGCTATCAGTATGAAACTTAAGGAACACCATCCCCTCACTAGGATACACCTACCCCAAATCCTCTACACTCAAAACCCTCACTCTAGACCCATCTGCGAAAAATACGTATGAAGACAGAGTAGAATTTTGGAAGTGCCTAAAACTAAAATTATGAGTACCTATGCATAGCTTATGTCACCACGATCCTAATGACTACTTGCACGTAGAAAACAGACATCGCTTGATATACTTACGACCACAAATAGCTTGTAGATATGTTAGTGTGTGTGCTATGTTCCACGTGGAATGCTTGACATTCTTGCGTAGCTCTCACCAAGAATATTGCGATGGTGCATTTGGTTCTCCAATGCAATGAGCGAGCAGGGAGTAGCACCAGAATGAAGCTCACACTCTCTCTCTTTCTCTCTCACACACAGCCGACGACAGCTTAAAACTGATTATGAAAATGTTCTCTTTACAAAATGACCTAAGTACCTTATATACTAAGGCTTTAAACCTAAAAAGAGTTCAAGGGTTAAAATGGCTTTGTCTGTACTATCTGGAAGTGCCATTGCACCCCAACTTCTGTAACTAGACTAGCTACTTATTACAAATGATGTTTTAACCATAATCCACAACATTTCATAACTCTCAAAAAATAAGGTTTTGTTGAGTTATGTGATGCTGTTGACCCACGTGTCAACACTCCCCCCCTTTGAATTCATGTCGTCCTTGACATGACCGCGTTATCAATGTCGGTGTGGTCTTTGTTGTCATTTTTCTATCTTGTGCTCCTCTGCTTGTACTTTTGTCAAACCACAACAAGAATTATGATTCATGAAAATGATAACTGATGACAAAATTTATGTGCTTCACATCCAAGCGTCAAGCTGCAAAATTTGCTACTGTCACTATAGGGCTATTGCCATATCTAAATTAAGAAAGAACCTAATTTCGTTAGCTTGATTCTTATCATCATGGATAGATAAAGCTCCATCCATCACCCGCTCCAGTAAATTTGTCAATTTTGAGTATGTCTCACTGTCAGAAACCACCTCTACAATTTGTAGAATTGAGTGATTGGCTTTTAAAACTTGTGAACCAATGACAACTTTGTAAGAATTCTGTAGAAATTGTCTGGCTAAACCTTCAACTTCTTTAGGCCAAGTTGCACTGCAACACAAAGTCTGTCTGCCATGCCGAATCTGGGAGATAATTTCTCTGATTTGAGGTTCAAAACCCATGTCCAACATTTGATCCACCTCAATCAAGGACAAGATATGTAGCCCTGCAAAGGTTGGTTTGTCTCCCATTTGTGTCTTCTCTTCTTTGTTGGGGTGACTCCTTTGTTCCTACATCAAGGTGATCAAAGTCGCATGTGCCATTGTTAGGTTTTGTGTGATGTGTAATCATTATACTGCTTCTACTTGATACATGACTTAATTAAAGCCTGACAAACCATCGGTTAGTTTTCCAAGTTAGTAATTTTCTTCAGAAGGACCTTATCCAACATCATTCGCGATAGATGACCATCTCTGGGCTATCATCATACATTTGTCCCCAAAACTCATATACATGATGTACAGGGTATGGAGATGGCTATCATGGATTTAGATTTGAAAAAAATGCATCTTTGGCTAGCTAGGGGTTATACTTTTTATTTTTTGAACCCTTAGCTTGTGCTCTCTATTCTTAGCCTCCTGACAAAGTTTGGCTTGATTTGGACTTGTATTTGGAACTTTTTGGATTTCAGTCTTGAAAATGACTAATGGGCATCTTTGGCACTTTCTAGCTGCCAAACACATGTAGAACCAATGATGATGACCAGAATTTGGCTTAACCCCTAGTTGCTCCTGCAAACATTTATCATGATAGATGACTGAACTGTCATTTCTTCCCCTTTTGTTTGTTAGGCTTCATTAAGTCACATACAAGATAGAAGATTTACAGTATAAAGATCTACTTCCTGTATATGGCCTTGTAGTTGCATGAAGTGTATGGTAGGAAAACTTACTTGATGGGTGCTTTCGTTTAGTCGTATCACCAACTTTCTTTTTCCTTGTAGGCCATCCCGGAGTTTTATGACCATTCTCAGTCATTTTTGGCCTCATTTCATTGTTGAATACTGATCAACATTCTTTCTTACCTTTGACATTATAGCCTTATGCGGGCTTTCGAGGCATACCTCGTGTAGTTTTGTCATTTTTCTATACGTTCTTCTCTCTGTACTGCTCATGCATCTCGTCAGTCTTTTCTTCATCTCGATTATGGTTTTTTTTCCTTTTTTTGGTTTAATAAAAAAATCAAAAATAAAAAAATATAACCAAAACCCAACTCAACAAAAAGTGAAATTATTTGAGTAGAATTCTAAACACTATGTACACTGTACACATGTCCCTAGGGGCTCACTATGGCTTTTCCCCCCCTACTCCTCTTGTAATGCTATTATGAGGGCATATACTCTAAATTTTTTCAAAAAATTACCACAATCAAACACAAAAATCCAATGCAGCTCACAAAACATTTCCCTCTAATATTCATAATAGTAGGTCTGCATTTAGAAGGCCTCCCCCCCTCCTATTTGGAGTCCTCCTTGACGTTAGGGTATCGCCGAGGGTATGTGTTGTGCTCGGGCAATCAAGAATTGTGCCTATGCAAGCCTTGTAATGTATCCCTATTATGCATACATAGTCAATGCATGGAAAAAATTTATGTTGTGCAAGATGTGGGTATAAGCAATTTGCTTATTGGCATTTTTGGCGAGCCTTCCTATTCTAAGCAATGTGATGGTCTTTGAAGCTCTTGTGTCGCTTGCTTGATTGAAGGTTGTAGAGAGATTTGAACTTTCTCTTTGGTTGCCTCTCGTTATTTGGCTTCCAAGATTTTCCTGAGCATTCACTTCATCTATTGATCTATATGCCTTCTGCAGCATGCACTGGTGAAGTGAGCTACTTGCTTTTTGCTAATTGTATTGTAATCGTAGGAGGAATTGAAAGAATTCAAGCGGCGGTGCAGTGACAACAGTTTTATTGATTTCCTTTGGGACCCACTTCTTTGTGATTTCCGGTTGTTTTGTTCATGATGCTCATTTGGGAACCCATACATGTCACTGCTTTGTTTGTGTTTGAAGAGTCTTCTTTGGAATCCACCATTTCTTTGCATTAGTTAGCATCGCTTTTTGCTTCAGCCCTCGTACGCTTGGTTGGGCATGTGATTCAAACTTTGGGAGTTGGTGCCTCAACTATTTCGGATTCCAAATTTACTCCTAGCCTCTTTGTGCTCGAGTCAGCTTCTTTGGGACCCAAATTTGATTTGTGAAAACTTCTAGCTTTGTGTTTTTCTTAGCCATTCTTGCAGACTTCACTTGTTTTCCTTTTGGCGTTGGAGCTTGTGATTTTTCTTCATCTTATCAAGCCAAGCTGGCTCTTTGGTATCCAGATTTGTCAAACTTTTTGGCTCTAACGTGTTGTTCGTTGCTTTTGGCCTTCCTTAGTTGTTACTAAAGTTGTTAGTGATAGTGATGACCTCAGTTTCCGGTAGGGAATGTCATAAGAATCATCACTGTTGCTACTATCCTTAGCAAGGATGATATCTGACACTTTGCCTTTGTGGTTTGGCTAGTTATGGAAAGTTACAGTTTGTTTGCTCTTGGATTGCAGTTTCTAGGAGGACTTTTCTATCCAATTGATTAGAGCGGTGTTAGCCTATTGACATGGCTGTCTTCTCCTTGGTTGAGTCTTTTCTTCATGTGTAGGAGCCACGTATGAGGATGCTTGTTGTAGTTGCATTTCCACTGAGGATTTTGGAATCGACTTATGATTCTAGGATGCATTCCTCTTGCTTTAAGCTTCCACATTGAGAAGCTCCATACATCCACAGTTCTTTAGACTTACCCAACCATGCTGGAAGTTTTGATTGTGCTACTGTAGCGAAATCAAACTTCTCCACAAGGGTTCTTGTTCTTGTCACATCCTTGTAACTATGGTCCTTAAGATTTATTCTTGTTGTGGTAACCATATATCTCAAGTAGATATGGTCATAACCTTCTTGGACCATTTTCAATTGCCTCATGAATGGTCTTCCTAGAATGATCTCATAGTTTTTCTTCCTGCTGAAGTCAACAATAGTAAATGTATGCTCATATTCAATGCCATCTATGTTTTCTAGCAGTCCTAGGGACCTTTTCTTTTGTCCGTCTGCAAGTTGCAGTTTCATCGTGGTAGCCCTCATTGTTGGTTTTCCCCATTTTTTCCAGATCTCTTTTGTTGCGATGGCAACGCCAGATCCACTGTCAAGGATTGCCATGGTCTTTAAACCTTAGAATTCCATAGGAAGAGTGGTGTTGCCATCTTCTCCCTCATAGTACTCTCCAACCTTGTTTAATGTCACTAGCCTAGTGTTTAGCTGAGGCATTTCAAGCTCTTTGATCCCTTGCTTCATTTGATTTTTTGGGTTTTTCACACCAATAGTTCACATGTTCGGTATTATTTTAAGCAACTTGGCTAACATTATCGTACAAATAACTAGTGTTAACAAAATGTCTATCAGCCCTTTTGAATTGATGGCCTGTTGGAAGACAGTCTCCGTGATGGGACTACAATAACATCTAACTTGGCCTCGTGCTCTCTTGTATAGGACAATAGTTCTCTTAGCGAATGGGTTTGACTGTCCATAGAGTGTACACATCCTTTGTCTCCCCAATATGATTCCACTTCTAGATTCATTTGAGATCTAGCCTCAAATTCCTCTATAGGTGGAGAGACACTCCTCTTCCATCATCTGTTTGGTTTACTCGTCTGCTTAGCTCACTAGCTTCATTAGCCTCTCTGACTTGTTTTTACAATTTGTCAAGACCATCTATTTCTTTGTAACTCTCAGGTATAGCTATGTGAAATCCCTCGAAATAGTTATCCGTGGTATTCAACACTATCCTTGGTTTTGATGCGGGGTCCTTGAGATTTGGTCCGTGCTCGTGATTGGAATCTAGCCCTTTTTGTTCCTGGTTTAGTGGCATTATAGCCGTAGGTGGAACAAGTATCACACTCTTATGTTTTCCAACTGGTGGTTCTAGTAAAGCTTGGGCTGTTCAAAACAATCAATCTGTGCCCAGAGACTTTATATGCGTATGATGTCTATTGACTCAGAATTTCTCCAATCTTTAACTATAGACTCTCCTTGATATATTCTAACCACTCCAAGTCTCAGTTTGTGATTCTATCACTTTTAGGTAGGTCTATGAGTCCTTTTTTTTGTTTGGTTGCGTGCAACTTCCCAGGGAGTTTATGTTACCATATACATGTGGTAGTGATGTGTGTGAACACACTAGGACCGCCAAGGCATTTTTTCCCTCTTTAGGAGGTTTTCCCCCCCGAGCATTATATATACGCCCATCACTCTAGGGCTATCTATCTTTCCATTGCATACTAAGTAACACACTCTCTATTGTATGCCTTGAGCTTCCTTCATCTTCTCCAAGGTGTGTGCGTTTCTCTGCAATCCTAATTCCAACAATTGGTATTAGAGCAGGTTGCGTCCTCCCGGGCTTAGTCGCCAGTTGCTCCAGCACATGCCTGCTCACTTTCTCCAATTTCAGTGAGCTCATTTCAGCCTCCATTTCCACTACAGGCAGTACTGCACAGGCTATTTCATCATTTTGTGAAAATTTTTTGTCAGTGCCGTTTTCTGCATAACAGGTGCCTCATAGTCTTCTACGGTTTGTGCTATATAGCACCTGTTGTTCCCTCTCCATTTCTCCTATTTTTGGGCAGTTTTCACATCAGGTGCAGCATTTACCATGGCTGACAACAACACAGATGTGTTCAAGACGTTTGCTACTGAGGACAGGTTGGATGGGCACAACTACCCTATGTGGGTTTATATGATGCAACATGTTCTTGTGTCAAAGGGCGTCTGGAACATTGTGCAGAGCATTGATGTACGTCCTGGTTCTGAGGATGTAGGCAATGTTGAGGATGTTGCAAGTCTTGCTGCTATTAGAGTTGTTTTGCCTACGGCAGAACAAGCTCATTGGGATGTAAAGGATGCGCAGGCTCATGCATTGATTGTGTTGTCGGTGAAGTGCACCATTTTTCCTCACATTCGTTCAACAAAATCTGCAAAACAGGCTTGGGATATTCTAGCAGGTCTTTATGCCAGCCGCAATTAGGCTAAAATTGCTTTGCTGCGTAAAGAGCCGGAGTCGAAGATTATGCATGAGGAAGATGATATGGACACTTTCCTAGCTAGTGTCAAGGATATCAACGAGCAACGTATTTCTGCAGGTGAAGTCATTTCAGACAGTTCCCTTGTGTAGACTGTTCTTGATGCCTTACCAGATTCCTACCAGACTTTTGCTAGTACTTGGAGACTGATGACCCAAGGAAATCCTGAAGTTGTCAAGTTTGATGTAACGCAGCCTCACGGTTTTGTCATAAAAGGACAAGAGGAGAAAGTGTGCAAATGTAAGAAGGCTTTGTATGGGTTGAAGCAATCTCCTCGTGCTTGGTATGAGAAAGCTAACACTCATTTGGTTAAACGAGGCTTTTGTAACAGTCCAACAGAAAGCACATTGTATGTAAAGCGTGAGGGTGATGTACTTCTCATTGTGGTTCTTTATGTCGATGATTTGTTGATCACTGGACCACATGAGAGACATATTGCTGAATTTAAGGCTGATTTGAATGCTACTTTCAAGATGAAATATTTGGGGTTGTTGCATCATTACTTGGGTATACAGTTTAAGCACTGTGATGGTGGTATTGCCTTGTGTCAGAAAAGTTACATAGAGACATTGCTATGTAAGTTTGGACTTGAAGATTGCAAACCTATTGCCACTCCCATGGAAACAGGTTTGAAGTTGAGTCTACATGATACTGGAGATCCTACTGATGTCACTCTTTACCAAACTACTGTTGGTTGTCTCATTTATGTATGCAACACGAGGCCAGACATTCCGTTTGCAGTCTCACTGGTCAGCAGATTTATGCATAGCCCAGGGTCTAAGCATTGGGAGGCTGTCAAGAGGATTTTCCACTACCTTAGTGGCACTTTACATCTTGTCTTGTTTTATCTCAAGGGGGATCATTGCCGCCAGACTTACATGCTTTTTCGGACTCAGATTGGGCTGGTTGTTTTGACACGCGAGTGTCTACAAGTGGTTTTTGTTTCATGCTTGGCAGTTCATGTATATCATGGTTGAGCAAGAAGCAACCTACTGTGGCCACTTCGAGTTGTGAGGCTAAGTACAGGGCAGTCTTCACAACTATGGTTGAGTGTGTATGGCTCAGATGCCTTATGGTTGATTTGGGTGTTGGACAGGACACTGCCAACACTATCTACACTGACAGTCAGAGCGCATTGGTAGTTGCGAGGAACCCAGTTTTTCATGCTCGCACAAAGCACATTGAGGTGCATTACCACTATGTCAGGGAGAGGCTCTCAGCAAGAGAGATTAGCTTGGCTTATGTGCCAACACAGGACAACCTTGCAGATCTTTTCACAAAGGCATTGTCTCGTGAGAAGCTTGAAGCTTTCCCCAAAGCTTTGGGCTTACTCCCCTTTGTGGATTGATCATGTCCTCTGGGCATGGCACTTACCTTTACTCATGTGCCAGCTCTCGTTCACCGCATCACTCCAGGGGGGATTTGTTACCATATACATGTGGTAGTGATGTGTGTGAACACACTAGGACCGCGAGGGCATTTTTTCCCTCTTTAGGAGGTTTTCCCCCCCGAGCATTATATATACGCCCATCACTCTAGGGCTATCTATCTTTCCATTGCATACTAAGTAACACACTCTCTATTGTGTGCCTTAATCTTCCCTCATCTTCTCCGAGCTGTGTGCGTTTCTCTGCAACCCTAATTCCAACAGTTTAGCTAAGCCAAAAGTGATCCAAATTGAATGAAACTTGGTCTCTAGGCCTATTTTGTCATGGCAAACACTTCTGTAAGCTCATATGCAATTTTAGACCTCTAATTTGGTACTTGAGACATCACACGCGTATGATGTCTTTTGTGAAAAAATGAAGTGACTTTTATTGCAAACACTCCTTATCACTCAAGCAACTCTCAACAACTTCCAAAATTCAATTTGAACACTTTTTGTGCAAGTTATGATCAATACAAGCATGAACCTTGCCCAATTTCTATCTTTTGGAGCTTTTATTAGCCCAAATGTGCTCCAAATGCAATGAAATTTTGGCTAGGGACTTCTTTTATGCTCTAGGACACTAGGGTATAGTCAAATGTCTGATTTGACCCAAATCTGGCCTCTAAGACATCATACATGTATGATGTCTTTGGCTCATATTTCCGTTCTGCTTCTACCTAAGGAACTCCTTGATGCATACAACAAGAATATGTGATCACAACAAATTTTGGATGTCAAAATTGCTCAAAATAACTAGTTTTTCACCTTTACCTTCTTCTATCTGCAAAAATATCCTTAAATGCAAAAATATGTGTCCAAATGAGTTAAAATTTTGCAAGCAAGCTTAAATCATCATTCCCAAACCTCCTGTGTGGTCAAAAGTGCAATTGGACCTTCAGATCTTGCCTTGAGACATCATGCGCGTATGATGTTTATGTGCTCAGAATTGGCCCAAACTTGGTCTATAGTTTGTTTTATGGTGCTAAACACCCTAGTATGCTTAGATTTCAACTTTGGTCCCTAAAATTTCCCTTTAGACATCATATGCATATGATGTCTAACTGATCAGTTTGAAGTGAAATTTACTCTAGAGGTTCCTCGCCACACCGGTAACCCACAACAACTTTCATAATTGAAATCCAACACTTTTTGTGCAAGTTATGATCACTTTAAGCATTCACTTGCCTAGATCCGTTTTGTGGGCATTTACAAGCCCAAGAATGCTTCAAATGCAATGAAATTTGGCATATATGCTTCCTAAATGTTGTAGATCACAAGGGTGCCGCTCAATTGTAATTTTTGACCTAAAATGTGGCCTCTAAGACATCATACATGTATGATGTCTAGGTGGTCAGAATAAACTTCTATTTCTACCATAGGTGCTCCTGATAGGTAGAACCTGAATATGTGCTCACAGAAAATTTTGGATGCCAAAATTACACAAAGTCGTCACTTTTGACAAGGAAATCCTCTGAAAGAGTAAACTTTCCTCCTATACTCATCTATATGCCCAAATGGAATGAAATTTGGTGTATGTGCTCAACACAACATACAGAAGATGGCTATAATGTCAAAAGTTCACTCTTGCTGCCATAATTAGCCTTGAGACATCATACGTGTATGATGTCTACTGGTGGATTTTTGGCTAGAATTCATTCACAAGCATCCCCAAGTCTCTAGCACTAATTTTCAAGAACTTCTACCAATTTTCATGTAAAAATGTGCTCAAATAACAAGTTTCTCTTTTTTTTTTGTTTCCGACACTCCGTCTTTTGTCTTTTAGGTGTCAAGAGCTGGTCAAAACTCTAGTCTCAATGTATACTTAGGGAAAAAACCCCCTTTCTGAACACTGTGGTGGAGTCAAAATTTTCAAATTTTGTCTCCAGATGCCTCTTGAGACATTATACGTGTATGATCTCCAAGTTAACAGAATTTTAGTTTTTCTTCACAAAACCCTTGCACATGCCCTCTTTTATACACAACACCAATCAGTCATGCAAAAATGTCAACAGAAAGCTGTTTATTGAATTTTCTCCTTAAAAGCAGACTTTTTAGAGATTTTGAATGGAAACAAGCACTTCAACAAATAATTCAGTGATAAATAACTCTAGATAAAAAATCAGATCAGGTACCTAAAGCTACTCCTACACATCATATGAGGTTTTGCATTTATGAGTAGAAAAACGCTTCAATGCCACACACAGACTAGCAAACGTTTTTATCACCTCACAAATCACTCAACCACCAACAATAACTCTAACCTACAACTCATACTACAAATCCTAACTAAATCTACCTGGTCATCGGCAAGACACACGCTTCCTCGTTGTCCACTTGATCTTGGAATATCCTCTTCTAGATCCACTTAAGAAAAATGCTTTCTTTAGCCAAAACTAATGCAAGCAATCATCACATGAGTGTTAGTAGGATTACCTACCCAAGTTCTTGTGTCCCCCACAATGGTGTCAATGTTGCAGGTGTGAATCACACCACCTATAAAGTGCATGCAACACTACCTAGATCAACATAATTTCAATCAAGGACACAGATGACATGGTAGGCGTACAGAGAAAATCTCTTTAGCTTGTCAGGTTGAGACCATCCCACACATACAACACTTTGGAAGGCTAACTAAACCACAATCCGGAATCTCACTGCTCTCAACTACACCACCCAACCCACATACAAACAAGCGGAAGGAAACTCACCAAATCATACCAAAATTGTATGAAACTTAAGGAACATCCCCTCACTAGGATACACCTGTTCCAAAGCCTCTACACTCAAAACCCTCAC
The DNA here is from genome assembly GCF_014529385.1 of Adiantum capillus-veneris. Classification (NCBI taxonomy): domain Eukaryota; kingdom Viridiplantae; phylum Streptophyta; class Polypodiopsida; order Polypodiales; family Pteridaceae; genus Adiantum; species Adiantum capillus-veneris. The sequence goes on along the minus strand of NC_140938.1, from coordinate 129,921,468 downwards.
TCTAGACCCATCTACAAAAAACGCGTATGAAGACAGAGAAAATTTTCAAAATTGCGTGAAACTAAAATTTATGAGTACATATGCGTAGCTTATGTTGCCACAATCTTAATGATTACTTGCACGCAAAATACAGACATTGTTTAATATACTTACAACCAGAAATAGCTCATAGATGTATTAGCGTGGGTGCTCCATTCCACGTGGAATGTTTGGCGTTGTCGCGTAGCTCTCACCAAGCCTATCTTGATGGTGCAGTCAGTTCTCCAATGCGATGAGCGAGAGGGGAGTAGCGCCAGGATGAAGCTCACACTCTCTCTCTTTCTCTCTCACACACAGTCGATGGTAGCTTAAAACTTGATTATGAAAAAGTTCTCTTTACAAAATGACCTAGGTATCTTATATACTAAGGCTACCATAGGTTAAACCTAAAATAGAGTCAAGGGGTAAAATGGCTTTGTATGTACAATGTGGAAGTTCCATTGCACCCCAGCTTCTGCAACTAGACTAGCTACTTATTACAAATGATGTATTAACCATAATCCGCAACATTTCATAAGTCTCAAAAAATAAGGCTTTATTGAGTTAGGTCATGATGTGGACCCATCGGTTCAGCAAGCTTCCTTATGCTCACCCTTCTCCTTCTAGACATATGCGGCATCCTAAACTACAAACATCAATACATGAAAAAAAACATTGTATATCCAAGTGCTCGAAAAAAACATAGGTTAAGTGTAATCCCACCTACAAATTTTGAGGTTTACCTCTTAATTCTAGATTTGAAGGTGAGAAAACCTACAAAATTCTTAAAAATTAGTAGGGATGAATTACAAATCAAAGGGGAGGCATACAATCATCATCATACATGCAAATTGATAAATTCAATCATAAAACTTTCAAATATAATAAATTTGTCTGTAAAATTTTATCATATGTAGGTATTTTAAATTGCACCTTTTTGTGGGATTCTCCAAGAGCCCTTGATGCAAACCTCCAGATTTTGTAAAAACCTTCGAACTTTAAAGGCAATAGACAAATTTTAGGAAAATCATGTAAAGACCTTTAAATATACTTTTCTCATATATAGGTTTTCCAAGTTTTTGAAAAAGAGCACTATGTATCTGAGTGCTAGAAAAAAGGCTAGATTTAATGTAATCTCACATGCAAATTTTAAATTCTAGATTTGAAGGTGAGAAAACCCATGAGGTTTATAGAAACTTAGTGTAAAAAACACTCAAATATACTAAATCTCAAGATTAAAGTTCTCATATGTAGGTTTTCTAAGTTTTTGGGAAAAACCACTATGTATCCAAGTGCTAAAAAAAAATGTAGGTTTGGTGTAATCCCACCTATAAATTTTGAGATTTACCTCTAAAAAATAATTTGAAGGTGAGAATATTTGCCTAAGAAGTTCATAGGGAAAAACCTAGGTTTAGTGTAATCCCATTCACAAATTATGAGAATTGCCTTTCAATTCTAATTTGAAGTTGAGAACACCTACAAAGTTCATAGATATTTAGGACAAAAACCTTTAAACATAGTTAATAGTTTACTCTGCCTTCCATCGTCAACTCGAAATTGCTTCCCACCCGCCCTAGATTTTTTCTCTGTCTTAGATTTATCATCTTGGGCTTACTCGCCTTTGTGTGTCATTGGCTGTGGGACTACTTGCGCTCTCTCTCTCTCTCTCTCTCTCTCTCTCTCTCTCTCTCTGTGCCAAAGTACTCACCGTATTTCTCTCTTGCCACTAAATCCCACATATCTTGTCATTCTCTCTTGCCACTAAATCCCACATATTTTGTCATTCTCTCTCACCACTGAGTAAGAGTCTCTCTCTCTCTCTCTCTCTCTCTCTCTTGTTGTCCCCTTTGCCAAAGTACTCACCATCTTTCTCTCTTGCTACTAAATCCCACATATCCTCTCTCTCTCTCTCTCTCTCTCACACACACACACACACACACACACACACACACACACACACACATAAATAGAGAATGTGGACAGTTGTGATCTCGCATTCTCTCTCTCTCTCTCTCTCTCTCTCTCTCTCTCTCACACACACACACACACACACACACACACACACACACACATGTGCGTAGGCAACGGGCAACTATGATATCATGTTCTCTCTCTCTCTCTCTCTCTCACACACACACACACACACACACACACAAAGTACACACACAAAGAGCAAACCTTGTAGCTAGTTTCTCTTTCTCTCTCTCTCTCTCTCTCTCTCTCACACACACACACACACACACACATAGCCTTGGGTGCACGCACGGGCTTGCTCAACTAGATTTGACTCTCTCTCACATACACCACCAATGCCCAGTCACACTCTAGGTTAAGATTTGAGTCTTATGCACACACATAGGCAGTCGCCAATGGCATTTATTCTCTCTCTCTCTCTCTCTCTCTCTCTCACACACACACACACACACACACACACACACACACATAAACACACACACACACGAATGCACACACAACATGGATGAGAACGTATGCATGAGCAGTTGTTGCCTGTCGAGATTGGATTGAGACACTCAAGCACCGAGGTCGTCGAGCTTCATTTATTTCATGGAGTTCCAAACATGGACATTTGTGCAAGCTAAAATGGATGACACGTGGAAAGCCTCTCCTTGCTTAAAAAATTTAAGTTCCATTATATATATGTAGATTTACTTTAGAATTATTTCGATCAAGAAAAAAAATTGGCACTCTCTTCGAGATCTCTCTCTCTCTCTCTCTCTCTTTCTGTCTCTCTCACACACACACACACACACATACACATACATGCCCTTTCCTTTTGGGGCTATTGGAGACAAGTGTTTGATTAAAATTGGGGTTTAGTGTATTGATTGAAAAATCTTAGCTAGATTTCAAGTTTGCCTTGAAGTAAACCGACAAAATGTTGTTAGTGTACATATGGACAATTTTTTAAATTCTAAAAATTTATGGCTATTGGCTTTCCAAAAGCAAATTTGAACCACCCTTCAATTAAGGAGAAGTAAAGTTCAAAAAGTAGAGTCAAAATATTTTTTTAAATACTTTGAAAGGTCAAAAATTGAAGACGGAAAAGGCTCATAGGTTAGAAAGGAGACATTTTGTAAGATTTTCTTTGAAGTGAAGCAACTAGTGACAAGTGGAGGGTCTCTCCTTTCTTGAAAATTTTAAGTTGAATTACATATAATTAGATGAATCCAACATCCTTTAATTCATAGGCCTTGCAAAAGCCCACTGAGCTGCCGCTACATGACTCTGCCCCACCCCTTTTTCTTTTCCTCCTCAATTAGATTCCCATTAAAATGAAATGAGTCTGGACCTACTTTGATCAATGTATGTTTAATCGGCTAAAATTACAAAACCATACTAGGTTCACTTTCTACGTCGTCCCCAATTAATTAATTAGCTACCAAGATTCCTTTTCATTACACTGTAAAACCATACACCCGACTTTTTTTGATGTTCCCACGAACTACCTTCGCAAACTCCTTCCGCCCCGAACCTTGGCTCTCTCTTCTGCAGTCTCACAAAAGCCCTTCCTTCGAGTTTCCTTGCGTACAGCCCTCCCCCATCACCTGCTTGTCTTGTGTTGCGCACACAACTGCTTTCCCACCGTGCGGACTGTGTCTCCCATACCTTGCGGACTGTTCAGAGCTTGCGCATCAGTCCCTGCAGAATCTTCTCCGATCTGCACACAACAGGAACCCACCACGTCTCCAACGCGACTGCCATCTCTCTCTCTCTCTCTCTCTCTCTCTCTCTCTCTCTCTCTCTCTCTCTCCCCCCACTTCCGTCGACAGCGCAGACGTTAAAAATCATCTTCTTTTGTCTCGCCTACCACCTGACATTAAAATCATCTTCTTCTCTCTCGCCTGCCAGATGGCGTCCCTCCCTTTTCCTCTTTGATCAACAATTTCGCATCTGGCAAGATTCCTTTTAATGTGACCTACTTCCAAAATCGGAGCCACATATTGGGTCCACTTTCTAAAAACCCATTAATTAACTTGGTAGATTCCTTTTGGAATCTTTGATTTCAAGGAAAATGGGGAAACTCTTGGACCCGCCCCCCCCCCCCCCCCCCCCCCCCCCCCCCCCCCCCCCGCCCCCCGCCGAGCTTGCACGTCTTCTCCCTGCACCTGTTCCTTGGCCCTCCATCTCCTTTCGGCCCCTGTCATTGCCAAGCACCGTCAACCACGATATGTTTCTCCAGCGATGTTTGGCTAGGCCCAAGCATCCCAAGCAAATGCTATTTCATCTGCTTGCTCGCGTAATTGACATGGAGCGTAACACACACACACACACACACACACACACACACACACACACACACACACACACACACACACACACACACACACACAGAGGGAGGGAGCTTCTCATGCTTCCTTCCTCCTCATTTTGTCCTACCAGATCCAAATGCCTCCCCTGCTGGCTCCTCACCTCCGCTTCCCTACCGTGGACACTGCAGTAATGCTCCCGCCTACAACTCTGCAACACCTTGACGCATGCACCTTAAGAGTGGTGCCTTGCTCTCCCTGTCGCTTCTCCCATGCATGCCACACTGTACCTCCAGAGTGTCGTGGGTCGGCCTGCCCTCTTTTGCGTAGATTGAGAACAAGAGAGGAGCGAGAGGCCCATCCCACTGGAAAATCTTTTTAGATGTTCACTCTCTCTCTCCACGTCTCATCACTCCTATTGACACATGGAAACTCTCTCTCTCTCTCTCTCTCTCTCTCTCTCTCTCTCTCTCTCTCCACGTCTCATCACCCCAATTTTTTTTTCTCAAACCCCTCCAAGCTGGCTGGTCTCCTTTTCCCTTTGAACCTTTGCAAGCATCTATTTAATTCACCTCAAAGAAAGGATCATGTTCAATTCTCTATAAAAGGAACACGGAAAAGATTAGAGGGACATACTGCTTGTTTCATACATATTGGGTCTACAACCCAATTAAAGCGAACCTTGGCAGATCTGCGCTGCGCTCCCCAAGCAAAAGAATTTCTGCTCTGTCTTCCTGCGCGTGCTCCATAGCTCCATACCGACTCAGGACAGCTGACTGAGGACAGAGCCCCCCCCCCCCCCTCTTCAATGCCCCGCCTGCTCTATGCTCCAGCTCTGCGCATCCATTTCAATCCCCTCCAACCCAGCTACGTGTGCTCCAGCTCTACGCATACACCTCCGTGCCGTGTCGAACCTGCACACTCCACCCCTCTCCGCAGAGACGATAGAGGAGCAGTGCAAAAAATCCCTCCTGTCTCGCCCACGCTGTGAACATCTAAAAATCTCCTCGTCGGATATTTCTCGCCACGTTAAAATTCTTCTTCTTCTTCTTCTTCTCTCTCTCTCTCTCTCTCTCTCTCTCTCTCTCTCTCTCCGCCACGTGCCGCCCCAGACTCTCTTTTCCCTAAAGCCTGAAGAGCATCTCGTCATATTCCCCTTAATTCACCCCCACCCAGAATTGGGCACGCCTACTCGGCCAAAATGACAAAACCTTGGCTAGATTTTGAGCTTTCCTCAAAGACACACAGTAAACTATTACAAAATTTAGTGTAAGTATCATCAAATTCTTTAAGTTTTAACCTTCAAAAAATCAAGAGAGCTTTAAGAGTGCTCTTTTTGCCCACCTCGAAAAGCCTTCAAAGGAGGTCAATCGAATAGAGGTGAAGTCCAGTGAACATGATGGGATAGGTGGGGAGGTGGCTAAAGAAATGGATTGCCTCTTGAAGGAGTACGAGCGGAAGTGCGACGCGAGAGAGAGTGCGAGAAGAAGAGCACGACGATATGGTGAACTCGCTCTACTGTAATGTGTAGAGCATAGTGAGTTCTTATTAGGTTTTTACAAAAGAATATGTGTACATACCTGGCGGCCCGCCCACTTACCTGGGTGACCACATTGGGCTTTATACCCCAACAACCTCCCACTTAAAGTCCAATGTGGTACTTTAAGTGTGAGAGAAGCTACTATACAAGCTAATATACAAGAAATGTAGAGAAGTGATGTACTACCCTACACCTAACTGCTTGCGAAAATGCGCAAAGCTCTCTGAGGGAAGTCCTTTTGTAATTAGATCAGCAGGATTTTCTGTGGTGTGAACTTTGACAAGCTGAAGTTGCTTATCCTCGAGCATTTCCCTGATGAAATGATACTTCACATCCACATGCTTTGTCTTTGAGTGATAAACTGGATTGCGAGCCAATTGTATAGCACTTTGACTATCACAATATAACACAGGCATCTCTTCTTTGATTCCCAAATCTGTTACTAGTCGATTAAGCCAAATTGATTCTTTGCATGCCTCTGATGCTGCAACATATTCAGCGTCTGTAGTAGACTGAGTAACACAATCTTGTAATCTAGAACGCCATGATACTGCTCCACCAGCCAATGTAAAGACATACCCTGACGTAGACCTTCGGTTGTCTAAGTCACCTGCATAATCTGAGTCTGTAAAACCCTTTACACTTAGCTCCTGACTTCCATAGCATATACGCATACTCTTTGTAGCTTTCAGGTATCTCAATATTCCTTTCACTGCCTCCCAATGTTTCTTGCCTGGGTTTGACATGTATCGACTTACTACTCCCACTGCAAATGCAATGTGTGGGCGAGTAGCAATCATTGCATACATCAAACTACCCACTGCAGACGCATATGGAATCTTATCCATTTCAGCCTGTTCTTCCTCAGACACAGGACAATCTTGTTTGCTAAGTTTCACATATAGTGGCAATGGAATACTCAGTGCCTTTCCCTTCTCCATATTGAAACGTTGCAAAACCTTGTCAATATACTCTGTTTGAGATAACCAAATCAACTTCTTTGATCTGTCTCTCTCAATGCGCATACCAAGTATATGACTTGCCTCACCCATGTCTTTCATGTCAAACGATTTTGCCATCTTTGACTTCAAAGCTGAAATTTCTTCCAAGTGCTTGCCAGCAATCAACATGTCATCCACATACAAAATAAGGATCAGCCAACTTCCATCCTTAGCCTTCTTTGTATATAGACAGTGATCGAACTCACTACGTTTGTAGGCTTGAGAAAGCATAAACTTGTGGAATTTATGGTACCATGCCCTCGGTGATTGTTTTAAGCCATAAAGACTCTTTAACAACTGGCATACCCAATCTTCCTTGCCTTTCTCAACAAACCCTTCTGGCTGCTGCATGTAAATTTCCACATCTAAATCACCATGCAAGAACGCTGTCTTGACATCCATTTGGTGCAACACCAAATCTAATATGGTAACCAATGCAAGAAAGCATCTCAATGTAGTCATCTTGACCACCGGAGAGAAGACTTTATCAAAGTCAATGCCTTGTTCTTGCTTAAAGACCTTGGCAACAAGCCTTGCTTTGTACTTTGGCTGACTATCATGAGCGGTGATCTTATACCTGTAAACCCATTTACAAGGTAGAGCCTTTTTGCCCCGTGGTAATTTAACTAGCTTCCATGTCTGGTTTTTATGCAGAGCTGTCATCTCTGACTGCATGGCCAATTGCCAATTCCCGGAGTCCTTCATTTGCACTGCTTCCTTGTAACATGAAGGCTCATTGCAATCAGTTAACATGACATAGTTCATAGATGGAACAAACCTATCAGGAGGTCGCGTGATACGTCCAGATCTACGCACAATAGGTGGCTCAGGCTCAGCCACAACCTGTGGTTCCACTCTATCCTGTCCTTGCTCCTCTTGAGCCCTGACATTTTGTCTTGCACGTGCAGGTCCATCTTCTTGGAAGACAACTCTTCTAATCTCCTCAACCCTCTCTGGTTTAGAATGATATTTGGATTCATTAAAGTGAACATCATTGCTGCGGACAACCTTTCTGGATTTGGGATCCCAAAGTCTGTACCCCATCTCACCAGAATTACCATAGCCTAGAAAGATGCACTTTCTACTCTTTGGCTCAAGTTTGTTCCTAAATTCCTTTGGAACGTGAGTATATGCCTCACAGCCAAAGACTCTGAGATGCTTGTATGAGGGCATTTTGCCTGACCATACCATCTCTGGCACTGAATCCTTTTGTAAAACCTTGCTAGGAGATCTATTTACAAGATGAACAGCTATTGATACAGCTTCAGCCCAAAACCCATTTGGCAGCTGTGCATTAGATAACATACTTCTGACCTTCTCTTGTATGGTCCTATTCATCCTCTCAGCAACACCATTTTGAGGAGGATTATAAGGAGCAGTAAGTTCACGTTTTATACCTTTTGACTCACAAAAGTTCTGAAAGGCCTTTGAAACATACTCTCCACCATTGTCAGTGTGTAAGCATTTAAGCTTCTTGCCACTCTGATTCTCCACAAGTGTCACAAACGTTTTGAAAACACTAAACGCTTCATCCTTGTGCTTGAGAAAGTAAACCCATACTTTCCTCGAGTAATCATCTATAAATGTCATAAAGTAAGAAGCTCCCCCTAGAGATAGGTTAGGCATAGGTCCACACAAATCACTATGAACAAGTGCCAACTGTGTATCTCTTCTACTGCTTCTATGCTTATGTGGCTGCTGTGTTTGCTTACCATATAGACAATGTTCACAGAATTCAAATCATTAAATGAAAAGCCAGGCAAATAACCAGAACGAGACAAGATTTCCATTCCCTTCTTGGACATATGTCCTAACCGGCTATGCCACAAAGAAACGTTCGGCTGCTCGGCTACATTGATTACATTTTTAGAGACATTTGATACATAAATCATGTAAAGTCCTCCAGACTTTACTCCATGTGCTACTGTCATAGAACCCTTGGATATCTTCCACATGTTCTGTCGAAAAGTGGTGACGTAGCCAGCATCATCAAGTAAACCTGTACTGATCAAGCTCTTTGTAATTGCAGGAACATGTCTCACATCCTTCAGCGTGAAAGAAGATCCATTCTGAAACTTCAATTGAACATCTCCAACACCTAAGATCTCACATGTCTGCCCATTGCCTAGTTGAACATGATCTTTAGTGGTCACATAAGAGGTAAACCACTCCTTGTTTGGAGACACATGAAGTGATGCCCCTGAGTCTATAATCCAGTCACTCAGTGCATTTCCATCAGATGCTGTAAGAAGAGCTGAGTCCATTGTATTTTTCAAGAACTAGATGTCTCCTGACACTAGACTGTCATCCTCTGCAACAGTGTTTGTCACATTTATTTCTTGAATCTTCACTGAGGACTTGTTCTTCTCACCATGGTCTTCAGCTTTCTCTTTGCCTTTTTCTACTTTCCATTCTCTGCAGTCTCTTTTCATGTGACCTTTCTTGCCACAATGGTAGCATTCTATGTCACTCTTGCCTTTAGCACTGCGGGACTTGCTACGAGACTGATTCCTCTTTCCACCTTTGTACTTTTCTTTGGTCCTTCCCTTGACAACTAAGGCTATTCCTTTGCCTTTGTCCATTGTCTTTCTATTGGTTTCTTCAGTAAGCAGACTTCCTTCTACACCTGCTATGTTCAAACCATCTGGAGGTGCAGAATTACTCAAAGCTGTGCGAAAAGTGTCCCAACTTTCCGGCAAGGTGATCAACAGGAACATAGCTCTAACAGGTTCATCAAACTTGACACCTTGAGCTGACAACTGACTGTTAAGTATGGAGCCTGATTTACCCTTGTAATTTTCTGTGGTAAAAGCGCACATTTGTAAGGCCCCCATTATGAGGAGAAGCCATTGTGCGTGAAGGAAAATCACTCACCGGAAACCAAAATTTTCACGGACAAGAATCAGGGACAACTTTAGAGGCCTCGGGGGCGGAGGCCCCCGAGACCTTTTTTTTTGCCGGAATATTCATTTTTTGCCGGAATATTATGGCCGGACGGCGGCCGGAAAGTGGTCGGAAAACAACCGGTCGGTTGGCCAGTGGCCGATGGCCGGTGGTCGGAAGTCAATGGCCGGTGGTCGGTGGACGAATTCAATGGCCGGTGGCCGAATTCAAAAGCGGACTTGTCTTCTCAAGGGCGGCCACACATGGGCGGATTGGAGGGTCCGATTTGGACTTATTCGCACAAGGGCGGCTACACATGGCTGTCTCTCATAAGAGAGGGCAGCCCTTTTGGCCTATAAAAGGAGGCCATTTCTACACACATTTCATAGTGTGAAGTTGATGCAACAAGGTGAGTGTGAGGTGGTGAGAGTGAAGCAAGGCGGGAGCTCTATCAAGGGTTTAATCCCTTTGTAAACTACTTCTTCTTTTGAAGTGCTAAAGCCATTGAGTGACTGCTTTCCCGTGGACGTAGCCCACATTGGGTGAACCACGTATATCGTGTGTACTCTCTCTCTCTCTCTACTCTATAATCTCTTGTGTGTGAAGACTATCTCTCTCCATTAAGTAATCTACTCAAAAATCTATTTAGCTACGTCTTATTTTCTAACAACTGGTATCAGAGCAAGGTTTGCTCGTAGCTAAATTATCTCAAGGAAAGGATTCCTTGAATTGAGTGGGAGTTATGGCGGAGGAAGGGAAGCTCAAGATTGAGAAGTTCAACGGCAAAAACTACCAACATTGGAAGATGCAGATTGAAGACTATCTCTACCAGAAGGATCTCTATTTGCCACTAGGCAGTCTTGCGAAGAAGCCCGCAACAATGGCAAATGAAGCGTGGATTGTCCTTGATCGAAAGGCACTGGGAACAATCCGGTTAAGCTTGGCGTCAACGGTGGCCTTCAATGTTTCGGAGATGAAGACCACGGAGTACTTGATGAAGTCACTTGACGACTTCTACGAGAAACCATCGGCATCCAATAAGGTATTTCTTATGAAGCGCTTGTTCAATCTAAAGATGGCAGAGAATGGTTTAGTTGCAGAAAACCTAAATGACTTTAACACAAACATAAGTCAACTTCGATCAGTGAAAATCAATTTCGATGACGAAGTGCGATCTCTTCTTATACTATCATCTCTACCGGATAGTTGGGACAGCCTTGTGATGGCTGTAAGTAATTCTATCTCTGGCACAAATACTCTTAAGTTTGATGATGTTGTGGGTGTTCTCCTAAGTGAGGAAATGCGAAGGAGAAGCACAGGAGAATCATCAAGTGCTGCACTATCAGTGGAAACAAGAGGAAGGCCTAAGGAGAGGTTCAAAAACCAAAAGGGTCGTGATCGCTCAAGGCGGAGCAAGTCACGCACAAAGTCAGTTCTTGAATGTTGGAACTGCGGCAAGAAGGGCCACGTCAAGAAGGATTGCTGGTCCAAGAAGAAGAAGGAGACAGAGTCTCAAGACAACAAGCCAACATCGGAGGCCAATGTGGCAGGTAAAGTAGAGCAAGATGCTCTAATTCTCTCATTAGACAATGTGTCTAATTCGTGGATAGTAGATTCCGGGGATTCATTCCATGCGACACCACACAAGCAACATTTCCAAGACTACACCAAAGGTAAGTTTGGGTATGTATACTTGGGAGATGATGAAGCTTGTGAGATTGTCGGCAAAGGTACAGCTTCTGTCAAAACTGCTAACGGAAATGAATGGAAGCTTAAAGATGTTAGGCATGTTCCTTCTCTTCGCAAAAATTTGATCTCTACAGGACAATTGGACGATGAAGGTCACAACATTGCATTCTGAAACAAACGGTGGAAGATCTCAAAGGGATCTTTGATGGTTGCCAAGGGTGAAAAAGTTGGTACAATTTACTTGTGTACTGTTAGCACGCAACCTTCAGCTTGTGCAGCAACTACAGAAGTTGACAGTGAGGTGTGGCACTACTGACTTGGGCATATGAGTGCCAAAGGAATGCAAATCCTTCAAACAAAGAAGCTTCTACCAGGTTTGAAAGAAGTGGACTTAGAGTTTTGTGAAGATTGTGTTTATGGTAAACAAAAGAGGGTAAAATTTCAAAAATCAGGAAATGAAAGAAAAAATAAAAAACTTGAGTTGGTTCATTCTGATGTTTGGGGTCCTTCAAGTACACCATCACTTGGTGGCTCATTGTACTATGTAACATTCATAGACGATGCCACTAGAAAAACATGGGTTTATGTCATGAAGAATAAATCCGATGTATTTTCCATATTTCAAAGGTGGAAAGCCTTTGTGGAGAATGAAATAGGTACCAAGGTTAAATGCCTCAGATCCGACAATGGAGGCGAATATTGCAGCCAAGCTTTTGAAAGCTTTTGTGCTAGCAATGGCATTCGGAGGCAAAGGACAACCCCAAGGACACCTCAAAAAAATGGGATTTCGGAAAGGATGAACAGGACAATCATGGAACGAGCACGAAGCATGCGGCTACATGCAAGCCTACCGCTTGAGCTTTGGGCGGAAGCTGTAAGTACGTCTGTGTACTTAATCAATCGGTCACCCTCAACGGCATTGGATGGGGGAGTTCCAGAAGAGGCATGGACAGGTAAACCGGTGAATTATGCATTTCTCAAAGTGTTTGGGTGTGAGGCTTTCATGCACATAGATAGAAGCCTAAGATCAAAGCTAGATGCAAAGTCCAAAAAGTGTTTCTTCATTGGCTATGGAGAAGGAGACTTTGGGTATCGCCTATGGAATCCTGAAGATGGTAAAATCTTAAGGAGTAGGGATGTAATTTTTAACGAAAAAAATATGTACAAAGATTACTTGGAAAGAAAACAAACAAAACAAACAGGTGATGAGTACATGGAGCTTGAGGACGGTGAAGACTCAAGGACTGCAAATGGTGACAATGTGCAACAACGTCAACCAAATGAGGAGCCTCAACCTATTCCCCGAAGATCTACAAGAGCAAGTAGACCTCCAGAAAGGTTTGTTCCTTCTTTCAACCATCTCTTGATCTCAGATTCTGGAGAGCCAGAATCGTACGAAGAAGCTATGCAACATGAATCCAAAGAAGAATGGATGAAGAGCATGCAAGTGGAGATGGACTCACTACATCGCAACCAAACATGGGAGTTGGTTGAGTTGCCTAAAGGTAAGCGGGCACTTCAAAACAAATGGGTGTACAAGCTAAAGGAAGAAGAAGGTGGGAAGAAAAGGTACAATTCTAGGCTTGTGGTAAAAGGTTTTTCTCAAAAGAAAGGTATTGACTTCAATGAAATATTTTTTCCTGTTGTAAAAATGAACTCAATTAGGCTTGTCTTAAGCCTTGTGGCTGCTCATGATCTAAATCTTGAGCAAATGGATGTAAATACGGCATTCCTTCACGGTGACTTAGAGGAGGAAATCTACATGCTTCAACCAAAGGGGTATAAGTAAAAGGTAAGGGGAAAATGGTTTGCAGATTAAAGAAGAGCTTGTATGGTTTAAAGCAAGCATCAAGACAATGGTACTTGAAGTTTGATCAATGGATGTTGGATCATGGATTCACAAGATGCAACTCGGATCACTGCGTCTACACGAAGAATTTGGGAGATGGGAAATTCATCATCCTAATGTTGTATGTTGATGACATGTTGATTGCAAGTGCTAACATGTAGGACATCAAAGACCTAAAAGAGGAGCTGTCCAAATCTTTTTCAATGAAAGATTTAGGTGCTGCAAAGAGGATACTTGGTATGAAAATATCAAGGGACAGGACAAAGAAGACGATAAAGCTATCTCAAGAAGATTACATCAAAAAGGTACTAGAAAGGTTTGCAATGCAAAATGCAAAACCAATTTCTACACCTTTGGCTGGTCATTTTAAACTAACGAAGGATATGTGTCCAAAGACACAAGAGGAGATAGCCTATATGTCTAAAGTTTTATATGCTGCAGCGGTAGGTTCTCTAATGTATGCTATGGTCTGGACAAGGCCAGACATTGCACATGCAGTGGGAGTTGTGAGTAGGTTCATGGACAACCCAGGTAAAGAGCATTGGCAAGCTGTGAAGTGGATACTTAGGTATCTAAAAGGGACAACAACAAATGCTTTGTATTTTGGAGGAACCGATATTTTTCTAGAAGGATATGCTGATGCAGATATGGCAGTTGACAAAGATACTCGAAGGAGCACTACTGGCTATGTGTTCACGGTTGGAGGCACAGCAGTAAGCTGGGCTTCAAAGCTACAGAAAGTGGTTTCACTTTCTACCACGGAAGCAGAGTATGTAGCAATGACGGAGGCAAGCAAAGAAATTTTGTGGCTTCACAGATTCTTAGAAGAGCTTGGATTCAAACAAGACAATTGTGTCTTGTACAGTGATAGCCAAAGCGCTATCCATCTTGCGAAGAACTCAGCCTTTCATTCAAGGACAAAGCACATTGAGGTGAGATATCACTTCATACGCACTCTTTTGGAAGAGGGACAGCTAAAGCTAGGAAAGGTGCATACAAGTGAAAATCCTGCAGACATGTTTACAAAGGTGGTCAACAAGGAGAAGTTGAGCTTTTGCTCATCTTCAATCGGCATTCAAGGATAAGAAGCCAGAATGGAAAGCAGTCACAGGTTTGGTTTGGAGATCAGTCTCCAAGTGGGAGATTGTTAAGTATGGAGCCTGATTTACCCTTGTAATTTTCTGTGGTAAAAGCACACATTTGTAAGGCCCCCATTATGAGGAGAAGCCATCGTGCGTGAAGGAAAATCACTCACCGGAAACCAAAATTTTCACGGACAAGAATCAGGGGCAACTTTAGAGGCCTCGGGGGCGGAGGCCCCCGAGACCTTTTTTTTTGCCGGAATATTCATTTTTTGCCGGAATATTATGGCCGGACGGCGGCCGGAAAGTGGTCGGAAAACAACCGGTCGGTTGGCCAGTGGCCGATGGCCGGTGGTCGGAAGTCAATGGCCGGTGGTCGGTGGACGAATTCAATGGCCGGTGGCCGAATTCAAAAGCGGACTTGTCTTCTCAAGGGCGGCCACACATGGGCGGATTGGAGGGTCCGATTTGGACTTATTCGCACAAGGGCGGCTACACATGGCTGTCTCTCATAAGAGAGGGCAGCCCTTTTGGCCTATAAAAGGAGGCCATTTCTACACACATTTCATAGTGTGAAGTTGATGCAACAAGGTGAGTGTGAGGTGGTGAGAGTGAAGCAAGGCGGAAGCTCTATCAAGGGTTTAATCCCTTTGTAAACTACTTCTTCTTTTGAAGTGCTAAAGCCATTGAGTGGCTGCTTTCTCGTGGACGTAGCCCACATTGGGTGAACCACGTATATCATGTGTACTCTCTCTCTCTCTCTACTCTATAATCTCTTGTGTGTGAAGACTATCTCTCTCCATTAAGTAATCTACTCAAAAATCTATTTAGCTACGTCTTATTTTCTAACACTGACTATAGATTGTGTTGAATTCATTCAGATGATTGGACATAGGTGTCCCTTCTTTCATCTTCAAGTCAACAAGCTTCTTAAGCCAGTATACCTGTGAAGCTGCACTCTGCTTCTCATAAAGATCACTCAGCTTTAACCATGCTTGATAAGCCGACATCTCGTCTGCTACATTGAAGTAAACGCTTTCTGCCAAAGTCAGCATAATGGTAGAAAGTGCCAATTCATTCATTTCGCTCCATTCATCTTCGTCCATATCTTCTGGTTTTATCCCCTTGAGCTTTATAGGTTTTATCTACTTCTTTTGTACCAACACGTGCCAAATCTGCTTCTTCCACAATGGGAAATTGGTTCCATCCAGCTTCTTCATATTGTAAAGAGCAGTTTCTTGTGATCCAGCCATAGCTACGCTTCACAGTAGTTTACTTTCTTGGGAAAAATTCGGCAGAGTTTCCCCTGTAAACTGACCTCTGAACCAATATCAACCTGTCAAATGAACCAAGAAAGCTTCAAATTCAGCAGAAATTTTGGCAGAGTCTCCTTTGTAAAATGGCTATGGTGTACTAAAAACAAACCAAAAAACAGCTCAAAAAACCACTGTCTCTCTGACACTGTAAGCTGCGGGTAAACCTGTCCTGCACCTGTACTGTCTCTGACTGTCTTGTCACTGTCCTGTAAGCATAGACTGCGACAATGCCTCAACGGCAGTAAAGCAAAGATGCAATCCCAACTGTCTAAGTCACAGTCAATACATCCTAGCTGCCTATCTAAGGGTGCTCGAGGGATCGCTCCAAGACCTGTATCACCGAAAGGATCTCAACATTCGAGAATCCCCCAACTCAATAAAACCTCACTCGACCCTCAACAAAGGCTGCTGTAAATCTGACAGTACATAGACTTCCCACAAAGTCATACATCCACAAATTTCCCACTATATGTTGTAACCGCTACGGCGGTTGTTTGCTGCGTGACTCACAGCCAGCAAACCCTCAACAGACATACATCATCTCTGACAATACATCCCATGTGGAAGTACCTGCAATGTCAGGATGAAATCTGGAATATCAAGCAGCAAACACAAGCTACCTGATGAACTAGTGGATGTCACCTACAGTCTGTGTGTAGATGTGCCTGTGTCGTATGTGACATGCCTCCAAGAACTGTGAGCCGTCCTTCGATGTGTAGACAGCCACAAATCAACACTCTGGGAGTGTCGATATCCTCAGCACCTGCAGTCGTAGACGAACAGTGGCCGAGATGACCTCAGAATGAAATTCTGAGCACACCAAGCCCTACGGGCTGTCCCACAAGATTTGGGGCCGTGTCTTTGCCTGTCGAATTTCACTCCAATCTGAGCTGGTGACTCTAGCCTCCTGCAGTGCTGCCCCGAGCCTCAATCTGAGCTCTGATACCAGTTGAAGGAGTACGAGCGGAAGTGCGACGCGAGAGAGAGTGCGAGAAGAAGAGCACGACGATATGGTGAACTCGCTCTACTGTAATGTGTAGAGCATAGTGAGTTCTTATTAGGATTTTACAAAAGAATATGTGTACATACCCGGCGGCCCGCCCACTTACCTGGGCGACCACATTGGGCTTTATACCCCAACACCTCTCAATGGAGGTACAAGAGGAACCAACTGCATCAGCCGGCCCCTTGGGTGAGGCAAGCAAGAGACTGAGAGCCGAACGGAGGAGATGCAGGATAGACCGGAGCCATTTGTTAACCAAGACATTGGGATACCAACACCCAATGAAACTTGCAAGACGGAGCCTGTTGCAAGTGATGCTCAGGATGTTCAAATAGACCTCATTAGCCACATTGTTAAGGTTAAGGTTAAGAAGATATGCAATAGTACGGCTAGCTTGGTCAAACACACATACACACACACTATTGTGAGTTTGGAAAAAAAAATAGTACTCTTTTTGGCCTACCAATGGCAAAGGCCTAAGCATCTAGTTGTGTTTTCTTCCCTTGGAGATATGGGATTGATGGCTTTAAGTGGATACCTTAAAAACATTGTTTCATTTTCAATGTTAAATCTTGAGATTGAAAAACGAAGATTAAGCATTCATTGCCCTTAGGCTTGCACTCATTTCTTGAAGCGCTCTCTCTCTCTCTCTCTCTCTCTCTCTCAAACTCTCAAAAACACACACATTGGAAACATTGAAAGCATGATGATAGTTTAAAGAAGATGTCATTTCTTACTTTCGTTTCTCAAAGAGACATAATCTCTCTCATCTCAATGTGTATTCAAAATCCTTAAAAGTTTAACATTAAAAGTGGGAGTCCAACATAAAATGAATTACACCTCTCCTTAGATTATTACTTTTCCCTTTAGATTATAACTTGGTTGGCCTAAGCTTTTTTTTTTTTTTTTCAAATGCATGTCTTGTTTGTTGTTTGTTGGCAACAGCTTGACCATTGGCTTGCAAACAACATGATCATAGAACCATACACTCACTTGCTTTTGATAGCATTCCTTAAAAGCAAAATCTATGTTACAATAGAATCTCATTCACCATGGAATGAGTTGCATTGTACTAGGTTGTCCTCCCATGAAAACCACATTAGCTCTTGTGCATATTGAGGATCGAGGATCCAACAATCTCTCTCTCTCTCTCTCTCTCTCTCTCTCTCTATATATATATATATATATATATATATATATAAATAAAGGTAGGGTGGGAAAGCATCATCTCTTATCAATGACATAATCACTTATGTCATATACCACATAGCTGTGCTAGCAATCAGTGACTAAAAAAAAGCATGTGCAATAAGATTCTCCACCTACTACTACATTTTGACCTGTCCATTTTGTAAAGTAGTGAACCACCTTGAACAGTGACATCCAGTCATGTAAAGTGACATCCACTACTTTGTCCACCAAGGTGTTATCTTGTCTCCCAAAGCCAAGGTTCCCCTTCTATATAAAGGAGGCCTTGTCTCATTGTAAATCATCTAGTGAGTCAAGTAGAATGCATCTCAAGTTAAGCCCTAATACATCTAGCCTATCTCATGAGCCAAGTAGAATATATCTCATAGTGAAGCTTTATCCCTAGTCAAGTCTTCTAATACTCTTTTTGACGATCCACTGCACACACTTATGTATCTCCCTTATTACTTACTCATATCAATAGAAATACACCCCTATCGCCTACATTTTTCCGTGTGTGCGTATTTTGGTATCAGAGCTTGCTTCTCTGATTATCATAACTAGTTTGTTTAAACTTGATGTGTCTTAATCTTGTTTTATGTGGTATCGAACCTCTCTTGTGTATGGGATTAAATTCAAAAGATTCCATCTAAGGTTACTTATTTTGAGTGATCTTATGAGATTAATCCTTTAAGAATTATCTATCCAACACGGCTATTGCCGTTTTCTTGCATCTCCTTTATAAGGCAAGGTTGCATGGTCTGAAGGTTGCCACCGGCGTTTTGAGAGCTAAGACACATGCACAAATTCTCGATAAAATTGTCATGCAAAAGTTCTTGCATAAACTCTTACAAAAATTCCTACCTTCTGTTGTAAGTTGAGGTAAATTTCAATGGCATTTTTGAATAGATCTTTGTCTGAAGTGACTAAGTCTCTTGCAAATCTCTCATTAGAAATATAAGAAACCAAACCTTTCCTCAATGGAAAACACCACAATTAAAACCCGAACAAGTCCACCAACATAAAAATATGTTTAAACTTCATGCATCAATTATATATCTAGGCAATAGATCAGTTGCATCCATTTGTTTTGATAGTCAAATGCATTTTATTAAACTCACCAAGATCTTCCAACCTGACAGAGCTAAAGATCTTAAAAGGGCTATCACTTTGTTCATCTTGGATGTATCCAAGTTGGTATTAATCCCTTTTTTAGAGCGAGATTAGCTGTCTCACATCTATTAATGATTTTTTATACAAGGCATAGGAATATGCAAGACCAATTTCTAGGCGGAATTGGAAGTAATATTTTGATTTGGCCCAGTTTTTTTGCAAGTGCATCTAAATTAAAAAATTTCATTCGATAATCCCTATTTTGGCGAAGCACTGAAACTTGCAATTAAGATTATTGGTTGTGACCTAAAACACTTAACACCTAATGTAGAAATAGCATTTTTTGTTTTTAGAAGAGCAATGAATTCTGGTCTACCAATAATCTATGAAGGAAAACTAATAGTCAGCAAGAAAAAAGGTCATAAGGGACAAAACATCATTATGCATTCTGATGATCATTCTCAAATATTGAGATGCAATCAGATTGCCTAGTCAGAAGTAAAGCTACCAGTCAAGCAATTGGACCGTAGATATTCAACCTACTCTAAGGTTAGAGATTGTAAATAAGGTTCTAAATATAAATAATATAGATTCATCTATTTATATAACTAGCTCTCAAAAGCCAATAGTATCTTTTATAATACATAAAACCTCAACAAAATCTAGGGAAATGTGAATTATGGATTACATGCATACATAAATGTTTGAATTCAATGAACCAACTTTTTGTAAACATTGCCTGAAACTAATGGGTAAAGCTTCTACTTCATTGCCAGCTTACTCCATTTAGTTTTGTATGATCAAATGAAAAGATTTCATTATCTCCAATAATGATAAAATCTTTATTGTGCCATTATGTAAAGATGGACGATCACATAAAACCTAGGCCTACAGTTTTGTAAAGCAACTATCAACAGACTATGAAGCTACATATACTAGAAAAACAATTGTATGACTTGCAACATTTAGTCACTAGTATGTGTAAGAAACTCCAAGAATATCCCTCTTCTTTGTATACAGAACTCATTGTCTCTTCATCATTTGTCTTTATATGAAGCTTCTCATTCACCAAACCTCCTACAGGTAAAACTCCTGGTCACTTTGGCAAAAGTTTATTCTTACATGTTTTTAAGTTTACTAATGAACATGAGAATTCTTCAGAAAAAGAACCAGGGTGGGAAGATTGGGAAGTCACAAGGTAGCTTGTACTCAAGCTACAAAACAGCTTATCTCATTATGATTTTGAAAATTATGAAAGAGATATGTACGCAATAGTCAAATGTCATAGAAACCACAATAAATTAATTGATAACACTGGCAAAGCAGCATCAAAAAATACCTTGACAAAAGACCACTTAGAACCAAGATGGCATATGTTTAATGCATAATACAGATCATGTATTAAAGATTATTAAGCTATATTCTGAGTATATTTCATGGGGACCTGAATCAATTTGATTATTTTAATGAAGAAACAATGTACAATGGCCTCCAAGAAGAATACATTGTTGCTCAATTTCCACCTCCTCCTTATGACTACAATTTTGGCATAGAAGATGACATGAGTGAAAGTGAAATTGATGTTTCACAGGTGCATGCTCCTTTAGTGCCCCTTCATATGGAGAAATATGAGCCCATGGAAGAAGCCTCTACAAGTGGTCCACCTATTCCACTAGCTCTCAAATTTGTGGAATCAGAAAGGTAGGTGATATCACATTCTACAACATTGACAACATGGAACAAGAAGATATCATCCTCATTTTAAAATATATGCACAATCGGATTTACCAACAAATACTTTTTGGAAGATGAAGCAGCAAATTGTTGTGGAAGCGACAATTAATGGATTTGCTGGCATACTAAAGGCTTGCTAGGAAATGTTTTCTCAAGGAATTGAAAATTCTATCCTACATCCTCCTGATAAAGAATGTTTTATCTGTGGAAAAACAAGTCATTGGGCCTTCAAATTCCCTAAAAAGAAAGAATCACTAGCATTCAAAAACATTATTTTGGAAGATGGCTACAGCTACTCCAAGCTCTCCTCCAATGAAATCTCATATTTGAATTTAGCATTACCCAGTTTAAAAGCGAAGCCTCTACCTTGACAGAAGAGTCTTCAAGTCCAAATTCAAAATTTTAAGATTGTCTTGTAGCTCTCAACGTGATTACACTAGAAGAGCTTATGCCAACTCCCTTCACTCCTCAACAATGGAAAAAATCTTACAAGAGTAAGAGTTCTTCACAAAAATACAGGATTGAAGAATCAAAAGCAAGTGATTCAAGTTCTATTTTAGTATCTCACAAATCAGGTAAGAAAGACCAAACTCAAATATTTGCTTAGCAGAAGCAACTAAAACGATCTCTAAAAGAAGCAAATATTTGCTTACCAGAAGCAACTAAAACCAACTCTAAAAGAAGCAAAACAAGCTAAAGTACCAGCTTTAGAAAGAATGGTAATACAAGCCTTGGCTAACAAAATGAAGCTAAAACACGTCAAAGAGAGTAAACTTTTCTTTGATAGTAGTTTCATCAGTAACCCTCACATGGAAAAATTAAAGCTAAATCTATCTATTATTTACCACCAGAAAGAGACCCCTCCTTGTCATCAAGTTCAAATAATGAAGATTTCTTAGCCATGTTATCCACACCCAAGCAACCTCCTACTTTCTCTTATGATACATTCCTTCAGAAGGAGAAAAAATTACAGCAATGACAAGAATTGCTTGAAAAACATCAAGCACTTCCTCAATGGGAAAATAGTTTAAAAAGCACGAGAAGCAACTCTTCTCTCCCTTTCATCAGGTGAGATAGTCCATGCTCCAAAAATTGCGCTAGTCCCTTGGTATATTTTACTCCCAAAAGGGATAGTACAATGCAAGCAAAAACCAAAATAAGAGCAGACATAACCGCCAACAACACATGCACAACTACACCAACAACATGTAACCAACTCTCATTAGAAGTTGTGCAAAGCCTCAAAGAATTATTAACTCTGTTTGAGAAACAAAGGATTCAACCACCTAACGAAGAATCCACAAAGTTACAAATGCCAAAATGGCAATAAAGATATCCTATTGCTAAAGGCAAATATTGTAGTAATTGGCAAAAATCCTTTATCATGAGAACCATATGTAACTTCCTCAGCCAATAAAGTTAAAGAGTCTCAAGCTAAAATTCATGTCTCCATAACACTAAAAAAAATAAGTGAAGAAAAGAGACAAGACATTTTAGAATCTCCAGCTATTTGTATTGATGGTATTAATGTAGAAGATCTACCATTTTCAGTGAAGCAAATAGACAAGATATTTTAGAATCTCCAGCTACAGTATTGATGGTATTCATGTAGAAGATCTACCATTTCTCACTCCTAAAGAAAATGTACACTCTTTCATACATTATTCTTATAAAAAAGATGAAACTATTTTGGATCCAGAATACCCACTCAAAGTTTAATCTGCAAACTCTGATTCATATTTGGTTATTTTTGTAGAAGCTAACCCTCCTAAGCAATTGGATGTTGAAAAAATCAAGCCAATCAACCTTGAAGCTATAAAAAAAGCATGGATCAATCCTATCAATAGATAGATTCAACAATGTATTGATGACCCAACAGAGCTTCAAACTCTTGCTCAAGCAATAGATGGATGGGAAAACCACGATCAAAAACCCAGAAGAGACCATCTATACTTTGCAATAAAAAAGGTAAACAACTAACAGAAGAAAGGATCACCCAATCAAGAATCCATAATGATATAAGTCTAGTCCTTACCAAATTAGAAAGGTTTTTAGAAAAAGTTGATGACTTCAAAACTAGGGAATGTCACAACAAGAAGCTAATTATAGAAAACTGACAAAGCCTTACAAGAATTTCAAATCTGCTAGAGGAATTCATCTTATCATAACAAGGAGATATTCAAGAACCAATAGAATACAAAATGTTAGAATCCCCTTAATGATATATTAGATACAGGAGCTAGCTTGACACTTCTTAATGAAAGGATCATTCCTGAGAATTTTTGAGAAGAGCTAGATGAACCCTCTCTCATCAAATGTGCAAACAAAAAAGAAGAACTGATAAAATATTGGGCTAAATTGTGGCTACTACTTGGAAAAGCCAGGGTGCCTATCTTCGCCTACCTCTGTTCTCAACCAAGTTATGATATGGTCATCGGCATTAATATTCTGGACAGATTGTAGCCTATGACATTTGATAGTGGATATCTATAATTCAGATGGAGGCAATGGATTGATTTGTCCCTATATTACATTAGATCCAATATATCATTCTTCACATGAATGGCCAGATGTATACATACAAGAGTTCAACCTAGCCAATGTGGCCATTAATGCTGAAGCTGCAAACCAAAATCCAAGTGGACACCTATCTGGCTAGAGGAAGCACGCTTTTAAAAAAAGCAAAATATAAAAATGGAGACATGCTCTACAAAAGTGGTCTATATGGTATTCTTTGTTGTTGTGTCATGCCACATGAAGTCCAAGCCGTTCCAAAAGATGCTCACTCTAGTGTCACAGGTGACCACTACCTAGGACACAATACTGCACATGTTACACACTAGATTGTGGTGGCCATACATGTTTTGCGATGCAGTGAATTATGCTAGGTCCTGTGATTTGTGCCAATGGTGCACTCCAAAAAAAACTCACTAGGCTAACCATCCCTTGCAGATCTCTTTGGCATGGCTGGCATTTGAAAAGTGGGGTGTCCAACCAGGGAATAAAAGGTATCTTTTGGTAGCCACATGCTATGCTACCAAATGGGTAGAGGTGGCCGCAACCCCTAATTGTACCTCAGGCACAACAAAAAGTTGTTGTATGAAAACATCTTTTGCAGGTTGGTTGCCCTTTAGAGATCATCAATTGGTTAAGCACCCACCTTGTAAATAAGCTATTGGCCAATCTTTTTGACCGGTATAAAATCTTCCACAAGAAGTCATGCTCCTACTATCCTCGGGCCAATGGCCATGCTGAAAGCACTAACAAGGTCCTTCTGTCCCTATTGCACAAAACATGTCAACCTCTTAGCAAACAACAGTTTTGGGTGCTACATGGGCATATAGGACTGCTTTCAAATCCACCACACAACACTCTCCATTTTAGTTGGCCTTTGGACTAGAGGCGATGGCTCCATTTGAGTTTCACTTTGGCTCACCTTGGGTCACACAACAGTCAAAGTAGATTGCCCTAGAGGCCAACACTCTGCCATGCAAGTCAGTTCACCAGATTTGAAGAAGAGCGGCTATTGGTAGCAAAGGCCTTGGAGATAGAGCAGCAAAGAAGAAAGGTCTAGGATGATTGATATTTGAAGACCAAAAAGTTTGGCAAAGGCTTCCCGGTTCTTTTTTATTAGGCAAAGTAATAAAAGAAAGGAAAGAAGCTATTGCCCGTTTGTGGCAAGGACAATTTGTGGTGACCAACATTCTTCCTCAAGGGGCGGTCCAATTACAAAAATTGTATGGGGAGTCCCTTCCCTTAGTGAATGGCTCTTGCCTCAAGCCATACAACACTTAGGCATCACCAAATTTACACAAGCCTTCAAGCATCACGTTGCACCAGCTTTCTCTAGCATCTAGTTTTCCCTAGTTTGCATCCGCTTTTAGTTTTTGCCCCAGTTTATCTCAACCTCACAGTCCCATCCACTTTACAATGTGTCATAGTTCTGCAGCTCTACCTCTTGGTCTATGTATTGCATTCCCTACAATCTCTTCTCTTAGTCCTTAGATGACATTTTATTCTCATCTTTCTATTAATGATTACTAGTTATTATCTCTTGCTCTAAGACTTGTTGGCTTGATTTTACCTTACTCTTGCTGATGTTTCAAGAACGTTTCTCTCAATCCATGAATTGTATATTGATTCTAGTCTCATTCATTATCATATTTTCTCTGTCTCTACTCTCTAATAGTTTGTTTCTTGTGACATTTTCCTCTTTGCGATAGTAATTGTCAATCTTTGGATACTATCCCCTTTCAATAGATTTCTCTCTTGGCCCCATTCCTTTATGCTTTTGGTTGATTTTTCATATTCTAGATCTCTCTCATGCCCTTATGTCTATCCCTCTTATCTTATTGGTATCTCACTCTCTCTCTTTCCAGTTTCCTTTCCTGGCTACTTGCTCTCGCGCCACCCTTGCCATGTCCCTTGCCTCTAGCCACCCCTACATCTTGCTCGCTAGCACCTACCCATATACCATTCGCCCTACCTCTTACCTGCTTCCCTATCTCACCCGCTCACCCCCTTGCCCGCTCAACTATCTCTCACTTACTTGTCCTCTATCCCATCCCCTCACCCCACCCTAACCCTATTATCTCAACCTAGCATATCTAACCCCGCTACTCTCTCAAGAAGCCTTCCCCTCTACCCCGACTCCTAGTTGACGTATTTTTTTGCCTCATCGCCCATCCACTCTCTTTGCACTATACTTGCCCGCCCCTTCCCTGACCCCCCCCCTCTCTCTCTCTCTCTCTCTCTCTCTCTCTCTCTCTCTCTCTCTCTCTCTCTCTCTCTCTCAATGCTTGCTCTTTCTCTTCCTTAAACTTGCCCGTCCTCTCTCTCTCTCATATTCCTTGCCCACCTACCCCCTCTCCACCATCTCTCTCTCTCCCCCACCCCCCCTTTATTGCTCGCCCACCTACCCCTTCCCTACCCTCTATCTCCTGCTCGCCTTGCTTACCTACTCATTCCACACTCTCTCCCTCGGTCCCCTTGCCCTCACCTGCCACCACTCTCTCCCGCCCTCTAGCACTCCAATCTTTTGCCCTGCATCCTAACATCCCTTGCCTCACCCAACCTAAGACCTGGCCCGTTCTTTCCGGCTCTCACCTTTTCCTATCCATGAATTGTCTCGTCGCCCTGGCCTCCCTCGTCACTAATTGACACCTCCATTTGGAGGTGGGATCAATGGCTCACGATCACCGGTTGATCGTGATCGTTGGATTGCCTACGGAATACAAAAGATTCTCACTTTCTCGGATCCGGGACTTGAACCCACTACCCTCTCCCCCACGGGATTGACTCTAACCACTAGGCTAACGCGCGCTCGTTGAAAGGTGTGTGTGGGATAAGTTTATAGATCACGGCGTCGCGGACAGGTTTACACCTAGTTCACACCGAGTTCGCACCAAATTTGGTGTGGTGTGCAAGCCCTCCCCAGTTCACACCTAGTTCACACCATGTTCACGTCGATTTCACACCGAGTTCACACCAAATTTGGTGTGGTGCACATATCTCCGAGTTCACGCTTAGTTCACACCTAGTTTAAATGTCGATCGGATGGCCCGGATTGCACCCGCCTCGCGACGCCTACTGTGGGCCATTGATCCCACCTCCGTGAGAAGGTGTCATTTAGTGACGAGGGCGTGCATAAATTGTCTTGTCGCCCTTGCCTCACCTATTGCTCAACCCACTACCTTCCCTATTGTTCCTCTCTGCCGCTGCCCTATCTCCAAATCGCCTGCTTCTTGCCCCGCCACCCCTTCTTGCCCGCCGCTGTCTCCCTCTTGCTTGCCGCCCGGTAATCCCTTACTAGCCCGCTCAGCCATCCTCTCTCTATCCCTAATGCACTTGCTTGCAATGCGGCCGGCCTCGCCCCTTCCCCGCCTTAGCCTGCTCGCCTCGCTGATTGGCTCGCCAACCTTTCTCCCTGCCTAGCTGCTCCCCTCGCCCGACTTGTCAAACCTCGCTTGCTCCGACCCGCCGCTCACATCTACCTAGACTCCTTGCCTGCCCTCGCTCTCACCTTGCCCACCCCTCCTGCCTCACCACCTTGCCCCACTTTTTCCGCGCACCCCTTTCTCGCCCGCCTGTTTTTTCCCTCGACCATCTACTCACTGCTCACTTGCCGCCTACGTGCCATCTCCTACCCTTGACGCCCTCTCGCTCTCTTTCACCCTCGCCCATCACCTCCCTCTCAAACGGCAAGCCTGCCCCATTGTCGCCTGCTCTGCTCGCTTCTTGCTTATCACCATCCCTCCCCTCTCGACATCCGTGCGCCTTTGCCTCGCCCTTTTCTCTCTCTCTCTCTCTCTCTCTGCGAGTCTGCGCGCTCCTGCCTTTCACTTCATGTTTTCCAGTCGCACCCATGTCGCTTTTCTTTTTAATAAATTGCAGAGCATAGCCTTAGTATAAACAAACTAGAGTGCTTCGTTAGCCGCATTTGTATTGAATTGAGCGAATTTAGCACATGCGGTTACCCAATGCAATTTTTCGGTGATTAAGAAAGCTTGCGACATAGGTGATTGCATCTGAAGAGAGGCCTTCGCTTCGCATCTACTGAAAACAGCCTATAGCTCCTTTTTGTGCCTTCTCAAGCGCATCACATTTGGCATACATATCGACCAAGACAATGCCAAGCACGACATCTTTTCTCAAGAGCCTCTGACTAACAATATAATCCTGCAATCAGTGCATTCCAAGAGGCGACATGCCAGACATGAAGCTCCTCAAGCACTTTTTATGCTTTCTCAAGCACACCACATTTGGCATACATATGAAGCAAAACAATGCCAATTTCGATAGCATTTTTAAACAGTCTTTGACCAATTGTGAAGTTTCATGTCCATACAAGCATCTTGTGTAGAGGCACACCCCTTAAAGATGCATGCGTAGGTGATTGCATCTAGAGAGAGGCACTCGCTTCGCATATGCTAAAAACGGCCTAGAGCTTTCAAGCCCAGCTCTCATTGCGCACTTGCCACAATCAATGTCGACATTCCAGACAGGAAGCTGCAGAAGCAATTTTTATGCTTTCTCAAGCGCACCATATTTGGCATAGATATCGACCAAGACAATGCCAAGCACAACATATTTTTCAACAATGTAGTTTTTGTGCCTATATTAGGATCTTGCGTAGAGCACATGCCTTCAAGATGCCTGTGTCGGTGATTGGAATTGGAGAGTTTTGGCCCTGCTCTTGTTGCACAATCCCACAATAGTGCATTCCTTCGAGGTGACATTCCGGACAGGAAGCTCCTCCAACACTTTTTGTGCTTTCTCAAGCACACCACTTTTGGCATACATATCAACCAAGACAATGCCAAGCACAACATCTTTTTTCAACAGCCTCTTACTAACAAAATAATATCGCAATCGGTGCATTCCAAGAGGCAACATTCCGGATAGGAAGCTCTTCAAGCACTTTTGATGCTTTCTCACGCGCACCACATTTGGCATGCATATCTAGCAAGACAGTGCCAAGCACGACAATTTTTTTCAATAGTCTCTGACTAAATGTTAAGTTTTGTGCCCATATTAGCATCTTGCGTAGAGCCACATGCATTCAAGATGCATGCGTAGGTGATTGCATCTGGAGAGGCCCTCACTTTGCATCTTTTGAAAGCAGCCTAGAGCTTTCTAGCCTTGCATCATTGCACACATCCCGCAATCAGTGCCGATATTCCATATGGGAAGCTCCTGAGGCAATTTTTGTGCTTTCTCAAGCGCATATCAGCATCTTGTGCCCATATCAGCATCTTGCATAGAGGTTGCATCCGGAGAGAGGCCCTCGCTTCACATTTGCTGAAAACAACCAAGAGCTTTCTAGCCCTGCTCTCGTTGCGCAATGAGTGCCGACATTCCAGACAAGAAGCTCCTGAAGCGATTTTTGTGCTTTGTCAAGCGCACCACATTTGGCACACTTTTCGTCCAAGACACTGCCAAGCACGACATCGTGACACGGAAGCTTTGGTCTGTTACAAATGGTTCTTGATAGGTATATTGTGCAGTCAACACGCTCCAACATTTTGGATAGAATGCCCATCAAGAGCTTTCCATGCTTTCGTGAGAACATCGAGCAAAGCATGATAGTTTTTTGCAACAGTCCGTGACTAGCAATCTCATCATGAATTCTCTCACCCATGTCAACGTCTTTTATAAGACCACACACCTGCAATGTGCAAGCCTAAGTGATTGCATTGGGACAATTGGAAAGAGGACTTCGCTATCCCGTGAGAACAAAAAAGTACTTCTGTGAAGTAGCCACGTTGGGCTTATCTGTAATAGTGATGACAATTTGGACATGAGAACTTCTCATGCTTTTGTGAGTCTGCTTGATGTGATCACGAGTATTGCTTCTTCCCTGGAGTTGTTAGTGGATTTGCTGCCTTTCTGTGGACATTGTAAGGGCACCACATTTGGCATACATATAAAGCAAAGCCTTGCCAAGAACAACTTGTTTCTGAATAGCTTGTGACTGACTAGCACTCTCATCATAAATTCTCTCACCCATGTCAGCATATTACGAAGGCTTTCAAGATGCTAGCATAGGTGCTTGCTTCATAGATGATTGCATTGGAGAAAGGACTTCTGCTTGCATATGCCTAAAAAAACCTTGACGAGTTTTCTTGCCAATGTCCTGCAATCGACGCGTTCGAAGTGATTACCCATCTTGTGGTTTTTTTGTGAAGGCACCAAGAAAGAACAAAGGAAGACGATTTCCTGCTTTCATTGAAAGGCTGCAATTTTGACGATTTCTAGGTTTGCGCTGAGAAAGACGTCAGAGGGCCGACTGTAGTTTAGAGCAAGAATATGTCTTGACAAGTCGACTAATAAAGGCCATCATGCTTTCGTGATGGTACCATATTTGGCATACATATCAACCAAAGCATTACATGGCATGAAATCCTTCACCAAGAGCATTGGGGATAGACGTATTGCTTGCGAGGATGCACTGCACACTGTCACTAATGGACTGATGTTGCTTGCGAAATTCATGATCAGATTCTCTATATGAATTTGAATGCACGCAAGGAATGCCAAGCACGACATCTTTTCTGAACAGCCCCTGACTAACAGTATCATCCTGAATGTTTATGCCCATATCAACATCTTGCATAGAGCCACATACCTTCAAGATGGACGTGTATGTGATTGCATCAAGAGAGAGGCCCTAAAGTTTGGCCCTTTTGGAATAGGCAACATCTGTGCCTTTGGTAACTTGGCTGGAATCTAGTATAAGGTTGAGCTATTGGCCCTGGTCTTGTTGTGCGTATCCCGCAACCTATGCATTCCAAGAGACGTCGTTCCAAGTCGCTGCCGCTGCAACGTCTGAACTCCATCGGTAGACTATATTGACGATATCAATCCATGATTTTGAGCATGGTAGAAATATAGCCTTCTTCTTGATTGAAGTGCGATGTCTCGCATTCGATCTACTGAGGTGTATCCTATGCATCCGGTGATGGTCCATTCAAGCCTTAAGCTAGACTCAATCTGAATGATTCAATGCGATGAAAACCTTGTGATATCTAGTTACTAGTCACGTCTAAGCAACGAACAATGCAAGCATTTGAAACAAACATGTACCTGGTGCTGGATTGTGCTGTTGTGGGCTTCCGAGCTTGGAGGAGGCAAGCGATAGCTGATTTTCCAAATGTCCCTTGCAAAGAATAAGTACGAAGCGTTAGAAAAGTAAAAGCATAATGTTGAAGGTTCTGAGAGTAATCTCATTATTTGTATGTGTTCTTTCATTCTTATGTTATAGAAAAAAAAGAAAACGTGTTGGTGTCCTTGCACGGGGGAGTTTGCACAGCCCTCCCCAATTTTTATAATACGAGGGAACGTGCCATTCCCACGGCAGCATACAAATTTCAGTGTGTTTTTTTTATTGTGTTCTCAGTGTTCAAGTCTAGAATGTGGCACTTCTTACTCACCGCACACTGGAATATGTCGCCGTTGCAAATGTAGAGGAGATTTGTCCAAGGTTCTCTTGATCTGTTTGCAATGCAACACGATAGAGTTAGACCATAACTAGTTGCATCCGCAGAAATGAGCTGAGTAAGGTAGTTGTGCGCTCCTTGCCGCACTGTCGAAGCAAGGGACTTGCCAATACACCGTATGCGAGCCACAAACGGCTCCAAGCACACAACAGGCCTAAACTAGCAAGCTCAAGAAAACAAAGGGTGTGTCACTCACCGCTCTACGCTCGCCTTCGTGGTGGATTCCTCGCCGCGATGAAGAAGAAGCTGCAGTCGTTCCGCGCTCAACCGCCTCGCCGCCGCCGTGCCTTCGTAATGCTCGATCGCACACACACTCTCCCTCTCTCTCTCTCTCTCACACACACACACACACGAGGAGGTGAAGAAGAAGAAGATGGAGATGGAGATGGAGCAAGAGCACTCTTCTATTGCACAAATGAGAGAATGAGTAAAAATTAGGTTTAGTTGGCTTTTATAGGAGCTCACCCCATTCACACTTGGGCGCCCATGCTTAGCCAACTAATCCCTTGAATGTCCCAGTTAAAGTGCGCCTCTCATCGACGATCACTCTACCTTTCCCTATTGGTCCGACAAGCCCGGTACCTGACTCTACCAAATACATAATACGCGTCCATCGTAGGTGATGGGTGTCCGTGAGCCGTGAGGGTTAACATGCCCCCCTTCCTGATGTAGATTCCGTCCTCGGAAGCTATTGAGTTGAAGCTGGTTCGTCGAGGTGGAAGAGCATTTGAGATGAATGTCCTTAGCCTTCTTCAGTCACTGCAAAATCAAACAACATTGGCACAGTAATGGCATTCTCTTAAAAAGCATATGCAGTTTTAGGTAGACACATTGATTGGAAAAAGAATTTCAAACAATTTGTCAGCAATGAACATTAAATTGCAATGTAATCAAATGCATAAACAGATGTAAAGGCAAAAAATTAAACAAGTCTGGGGTCGCTAATTTGACGGTCGAAAGGCACTAGAGATCGAATATTAATACCTTGGGTAAGCTTCTTAATTTTCTGTGGTCAATTAAGTTGTTTAATCGCGAGAGCCAAGTATTCATGTTCGAGGGCTGACTAGAGGCTATATCTAGAAAACCTTGTAGTTAAGCTACTATAAAAGGAATTTCTCATGAAATCATCGCCTGGCTGATTACTTTTTCTTTGACCCCCCAAAGTCTTTTCACATTGATTCAATTATGATGTGTGTGCTTATTTTGTATGCCTTGGGTTTTTTGCTTCTCAAGGAAAAGCGCCCACACTGGGAACCTCTAGGGCTCTAGTACCATAGGCAATACATGTGAGTGAAGTACCAATTTAAGCAGGGATTTCTCTTCATGCTTAAAATTTTACATTGTGGCACTTTGATTTTTTGTTTGTTCATTTTCAGCATTTTAATTTTGTAACTTTGGGAGGTCATATAACACTGTTACACTCCCCAGGCTCATCACATTAGTAAACTCCCTTTATAATACTTAAGCTAAAGGTCGATAGGGTTAAGCCCACTAGAAAGCCCTAGTACATTTCATACAATGCTGCCTAAATCGGATTAAGAACCTAAGTAACCATTGTTTATTAGGAAGGCATTCCCCATGGTATTAAGAGAAGATCTCTAATACCTAGCTTGGTCAAACTAGCTTAGTCGGACTGCTTGATTTTTAAACCTAGACAAGTGATTATGACAAAACATTACATTGAATTAAATGTTTGATACTAACCAATGCGCTGAATATTATGCTACCAATCACAATCAAAGCAGACAAACATGGATGCACAAAAGATAAGGGCAATGCTAATGGACAAGAAACACCTGTTTGTGTTGATGGTCGCGCTTGATTTGAAGGTTCCATGAAGGTCCAAATCCTATCAATAGCAACACGCTCCTGTACACACTAGGAAACAAAAAGAATACCTCCAGGAGGCACATCAGTGGGAAAAATTAAAACTCCTAAAAAACAAACTCAAAACACAATCTAGACCCCTAACCTACCTATCTGTCACCCCTTTTAGAATCAAGGAAAGAGGATATTATATAAACCGGGTGGCCACCCTAAGGCTAGGCCTCTATCCTCATCATCTAGATAAATAAAATCATTGTCCGTGAGGCCATAGTCTTCCTCGGTCTCTATTAGTTCCTCTTCATCATCCTCTTGTGCAAGCATGCTAATCAAGAACCTCGTGATGCGTGGATACTCATCTTGTGCAAAAGAATAAGCATGTGCCATTGGAGACACATTCGCTACTGGGTAGGGATCACTAGTTAGCCATAGACGTATCAGCCATTCTAACTCCTCAAAATTTCTCTCACATGCAAGGCTCTCTATCAAATCCCATTCGCAAGAAAGTATAGGGTAGCATACGTAGAACACTTGTTGAAAAGACAAGGGGTACCTTTCATCAAAAATAGAAGTGCATGCCTCTGGTGAAGTAGCCATTTCTGACAAGACAGATAGATTTGGTTAGGCCTTTAAAACATAAGAGTTGTTTTTGTGTGTTGCTTGAATTGACACGGTGAATTTGGACTTATATGTAAGATTTGATAGGGTGCTCTCTCATTGCTAGGCGCTCTTGCTCTTTACTATTTTTGTTTTTTTGTGAGTATAAGGCTATATATATACATTCCCTAAGATCGGAGATTAAGAGGTCAGGGAAAAAGGTTGAGAGGGAAGCAAGTGAATGATGGATGTCCACAAACACTCCCCCCTTCCTTGGGTAGATCATACCGTTTGAAATGAGCTTGTCACCCTTTGAAACCAATTGTTCCAGTTGGTAATAGGTGAGGATTTTTGCCAGTAGTTTTCTATTACCCTAGGTGCCTCGTCAAGTTGCAAGGGTGGTAAGGTACTCTCCCAGGATTTTATTTGCAACGTTGTTGTAGGTGGTGAACTTACCCCGGAAGGTGCAAACTCTTTCGTGCTTGGATGGATATGTACAGTGGTAGGTGGAGGTTGTGTCGAAGCTTCTATTTGCATATAGGAACTACATGAAGAGCAAGAAGCTTCATTTGATTTCCCTGTTCCTGAGCTAGGTGGAACAAATCGTTTTTTCTTTGGTACCCAAACTAGCTCTAGAACGGGTGTGTAACATTCCATGATTTTTTCCTTTCCGCGATTTTCAATTTGTTTTGGAGCCACAGGATTGGGTTTACATGGGCCAGGTGACAGGTAAGAGTACACTTTACGTTTGGGCACCCAGATTTGATCATTTCCTTCATAGTATCCTTGGGCTTCCAATAGTCGTTTAGGAATCCAACGCAGCGTTTCTTTACATTTCTTGGAGTGAGTGGTACGGTTCTTACTAGGTTTCCGTTTTTTTGCATCAACCATGCTCACTACAGAGGTTTTAGGGACCCACTTGTATGTTTTCTCTGTTATATTAGGATGGTTCTTGTGTGTCTCAAGCTTTCTTTCAACTATATCAGTTGAAGCTCTAGAGAGTTGGGCTATGGGGACGTATGGTTCAACCTCCTGGACATGCAATGTCTTGGGTTTTATTTCCTTGGGCAATATCTCAGGGACTATGGCTTGAGTGGTAGGGCTAAGAGTTGGTTTTTGCGTTGTAACACCCCCAGTCCCCCAATCAATAGTGCATTTGGTGGCTATCATCCACGTGCGGCCTAGGTTTATATTACCCTCCGTAGTTCCAGTAGGCATGACCAAAAAGTCTTGAGCTACCACCCCATTGTCATAACTGACAGAAGTCTGCCAGATTCCAAAAACCGTAGTTTTTTTCTTGTTGACACCCTTGACTTGGATAATACTCTCAGATAGAGGTGGCTTCCCTAACTGACACCACACCCCATAGGATAGCAGATTGTATTTAGCACCCGTGTCCAATAAGGCGTTATATAGCACTTTTCCATAGGCACTATTTAACTCAATGGGGTATCGTAGAGGTGTGTCAGAGTCCAACCCATCCTCTTCGATTTCCACGTGGAATGCATTTGTGACCCCAAGGTTAGCCTCTCGTTTTTGTCTTATACGTTGTTGTCGCTCCTTAGCCTCAGCTTGAGCTTGTATCTTGTTTAACTCGGTTTGTGCTTTGGCGGCCTTTTTCTGATGAATGGCCCGTAGTTCTTCTTGGCTTAAAGGATCATAATATCTTTTGAATTTACTCCCATTGAGGAATCCAATGGTTTCAACTCCATCAAGAGTTTCCACACGAAGGGTACCTTGTGGGGTAATTTCACATACTCTATATGGTCCTTTACCAGCATATTTCAACTTTTTCTTCTCTTTACGTACTCCATACATAAGGACTTTATCACCAACTTTGATGTCCTTGTCCTTCACATGGCGATCAAACCACTTCTTTCTCCTATCCTTTTCCACAAGAGCATTTTGCACAGCCAACTGTCTCTCTTCGTCTAGTTTTTCTAAGATAAACAAACGCTCGGTTAAGGGGTTACCATTCCATCCTTCTTGCGATGCTACCCTAAGACTAGGAATGACAAACTCCCAAGGCATAACCGCTTCTTGGCCGTATACCATTTTGAATGGCGTACAATTAATAGCCACTTTATAAGCAGTACGATAAGCCCATAGAGCAGATGTCAACTTCAAATCCCAATCAGTGCGATGAGCTTCTACCGTCTTGGTTAAAATAGAGATTAGAGTCTTGTTGGTGCTCTCGGCTTGTCCATTAGCTTGCGGGTAATAAGGTGTAGACTTATGGTGGGATATCATAAAGGTCGTGGTAAGCTCTCTTATTACCTCATTTATAAAATGGGTACCATTATCACTAACAATTTCAAAAGGGCAACCAAATCTTGTGATAATGTTCTCAAAAAGAAACTTAGCTGTTGTCCTCGCGTCAGCTTTTTGTGAAGCCTTAGCTTCAGCCCACTTTGTTACATAGTCCGTAGCAACTAGAATATATCGAGATTGAGTGTTGCGAGCTGCGGGACTAATTGGACCTACAAAGTCTAAGCCCCATTTTTCAAATGGTTGGGTTACTTTAATAGGATGTAAGGGCATTCTGTCCTTGCGCTGTGTGGTCTTGTAACGTTGGCACTCATCACACCCTTTTGTAAAAAGTGATGCATCCTTAAATAAAGTTGGCCACCAATAGCCTGATTGCAGCACCTTTCTAGCAGTCAGGTCCCCTGAAAAATGTCCTCCTGCTATGCCCATATGTGCTTCTTGCAAGATATACAAATATTCATCCTCGCGGGCACAACGCCTAAGAATATCGTCCTTGCCTAATCTATACAGGGTTCCGGCAATCAAACAATAGGGTTCACATTCTTTTACTAGCCTTCGAGCGATATCCTTACGAAGTTCCTTGGGTGGAAAACCATTAACTAAAAAGTTAACAATGTTCTCACTCCATTCAGGCATAGTCTCAACTATGAATAGGGAAGTATCGGGTAATTCATCATCAACTCTTGTAGGGGCTTCACCATTGGGTATGCGAGACAAATGATCAGCCATGACGTGCCTTTTACCGGGTCTCACTACAATCGTGAAATCAAACTCCAGAAGAATTAACAACCATCGTGTGATTCTTCCTGTGGAGCATGGCTTGTTTACCAGATATAGCAACGCTTGATGATCCACATAAAATACAAACTTGTTTGCCAGAAGGTAGTAGCGAAATTTCTTTACTGCATAAACCATTGCCAAACCTTCTCGCTCTGTAGTGGTGTAGTTCCTTTCAGCATCGTTCAATTGACGGCTTGCAAAGCTAATGGGATAGTCCAAATATGTTCTCCTGGTTGAGTGAGAACACACCCAATAGCAAAGTTTGATGCATCAATATGCACATGGAAAATGACATCCCAGTTAGGTGTCCTTAAAATCGGAGCACTTGCTAGTGTTTTCTTCAATTGTTCATAGGCCTGGTCACACTCTTCAGTCCATTTAAATTCAATGAGAAGCTTGTACAAAGGACGTGCTATCTCAGCGAAAAATAAAATAAACCGTCGATAATAACCCACGTGTCCCATGAACCTTTGAACTCCCTTGTAATTGGTTGGTGGTGGTAACTCTAGAATCACTTTAATTTTGCTCTCATCGGTTGAGATACCATTCTTGGATACTATATGCCCTAAAATAACTCCATGCTTGACCCAAAATTGGCATTTGAACGGGTTCAATGAGATACGATATAACCTACATTTTTCAAACACCTTCCGCAAACATGATAGATGTTCTTTCCAAGAAGAGTAAACACAAAGGTCGTCTAAGAAAGCTTCACAAAACTCT
Organism: Adiantum capillus-veneris; assembly: GCF_014529385.1. Classification (NCBI taxonomy): domain Eukaryota; kingdom Viridiplantae; phylum Streptophyta; class Polypodiopsida; order Polypodiales; family Pteridaceae; genus Adiantum; species Adiantum capillus-veneris. The sequence continues at coordinate 129,884,594 of NC_140938.1, read as the reverse complement.
CTCAAATATTCTTTAAAAGCAGTGTTTATTAATCGCTGGAATGTAGCAGGGGCATTTGTTAAGCCAAAAGCCATCACACGAAATGCAAACACGCCAAATTCTGTGATGAAGGCAGTTTTAGCTTGGTCCTCTAGCGCTATCGTGATTTGGTTGTAGCCTGAGTACCCATCTAGAAAGCTATAAGCTTCCTTGCCTGCAACTCTTTCGAGTACATGTTCGGAATATGGTAGGGGGTAATGGTCTCTTCTAGTAGCTGCATTAACTTTTTTGAGGTCCACGCACACCCTGAGTTTCCCATTCTTTTTTGGCACGATAACTATTGGCGACACCCATTCAGAGTGTTCAATAGGATATATGAACCCACATTTGATAAGCTTTTCTAGTTCTTCTTGAATGATCTTTGCGTACTTAGGATTCATCGGGTAGGGTCTTTGTTGTACGGGCTTCGCACTGCTAATCATAGGGATTGTATGTTGGACCACAGAAGGCGGAACACCTTTCATATCATGGTATGTCCAAGCGAATACGTCCTTGAATTCCTTGAGAAGCTCTTTGAGGACCGCCTCTTCAACTTCTGTGAGGTCTTGGGCAATAAAAACAGGTTTTGATTCTTCACCGGGGTCAGCTAATTCTATTTCTTTAACTATTGCCGGACCATCATAGATTCCATTATTCCCATCGATAGGTATTCTTTGGGCTTTTGTGTACACAACCTTTTCTTCCCCTGTGGTGTAAGATTTGAAATGTTCTGGTGCAGGATGCAAGTCTGTGGATTCTGGTTGTGCGTTGGTTTGTGCTTCCATTTCTGCTTTCTTGTGTTGTCGAGCTAACTCTTGGTTTTGACGCCTCCTTGCAGTGCGGCTCAACTTTGGCTTGTCTATGATCTCTAATTGGGCTATGTCATGGGGTCGTGGTCTACACCACATAACATTTTGGAGATATTCACCCCAATTGTCTACCAATTTTCGATGAGCATCACATGCTCCTATATAACTGAGCCATTCTGCTGAGGATCTCTTCTTGTTTATCCTAGCACGTACATTGGCTCGATATCGACGCCTCTTAAGGTTTTTCTTTTTCTTATTTGAGACCTGCTTTTGATTTGCATTTAGATCTGGCTCACTAAAGGAGTCCTCGTTGGTGTCCTCTTCACTCTCGGAGGAGCTATCATCGGTTGATGTGCTCGGTCCTTCCGAATGTTTTGACTCTGAACTTGCTCCACTCTCTAATTCATGAGATTCAGAAACCGTTTCACTCTGGGAGTCAGTGTCCAAGTCGTGTTGGTCAAAGTCTTCTATTGAGCTATCGGTGTCAGTGTCAGATTGGTCCACAATTGCCTTGCCCTTAGAAGATGCATGTATGGCACTTATCATGTTAAGAGGTGCAATTTGTGGTACCTCTTCCCCCTCTGGTGTGACCCAAGTGGTTCCTCTATTTCCCCAGGTATCTATGGTTGATGCTAGGTGGACCCAATCCACATTGTCTGATTCCGTCATACCCAGTAACACATCCATGTAAGGAGAATCTTGGCCAATGTCTGTATCCTTCTTACAAGTGTAACAATATTGTAGTGGGGCCAAGTGAACCGTGGTGTCAGAGCGATGATCAATAATGGTTTTACTCCCTAATGGGTGTACCTTACCAGTCACCAAATCCACTCTAAGGACAGAGTCTTGGAATTGCAAATAGACATGATTTTTAGACCAATCATGAACCATTTGTGCTTCCCTCATGAATGGTCGTCCTAAAATCATTTCATATGACATAAGGTGTTTAGAGAAATCCATTACAATGAACGTATGTCGTACCTTGTGTCCTAGAACTTTGATCTTAAGATCCTTGAGCATCCCCATAGGTTTGGCTATGGTACCATTTGCCATCTTTACCACAATGTTAGTAACACTGAGGCGGGGTTTTCCCATGGATTCCCAACAATCTTTTGTAACGATGCTAACTCCCGCACCACCATCAAGAATTCCCTTTATAGTTAATCCCTTGGTAGTGATGGGTAGGGTCGCATTAGACTCGTCGCCTTCAAAATACTGCCCTAATTCGTTAATGGGTACCTCGATCACAGACTCGTGTCCATCTAAGTCAAGTGATTGCACATGATTTTCCTCATCAATCCTAATCGAGTCAGGCCTATTTGGTTGCGCAAACTGCGGTAATCCCGTTCGTAGCTCTCCGTTAAGGAATGCTCGAAGTGCAAGGAATAACTCAGGATCTCCATACAGCTTTGCTATGATCGTGGTTCGGACCTCAGAAGACATGAAGTCCACTAGTTTGGCAACATTCATTGGCGTTTTGCAGGGTGTAGGTCCTTGACTAAGAACTGGTGAGGATGGAATCTCATATTCCTCAATGGGATCAGGTATTCCTTCGTTAAACATCCTTTCCAACAAGAAGGGTGTATGCTCACTTTCTGATGTCCCGTCCTCACTCCCTTCTTGGATGATACTAGATATGGCTAACGGTCTATGGTTCATGTGGGGTGGATGAACTTGCGTGGAAAACACTGTGTCATGAATTTTGACCTGCATGGGTTCTGGTTCTAGTTTCCTTTGAGTCTTCTCCACTAAACCTCTTAGAAGTTTCACCTGCTCAATCTCATCTACTGGGTTTGGGTACGTCCCAATCTTCTTTTTACGATTCTTCCCTTTTTGCCCCTGCGGTTTATCTTGGGGGTCTTGGATTGGATTTGGAAACACTTGTGGTGTTTTCAGAGGCTCTTTATGGTTTTCTCTTATTCGGTTTTCATTTGGTTCCATGTTACGGTTTTCTTTGTCGGTATTTCTCTTTGTGGTATTGGTTCTAGTCTCCATTGTCTCGACTGAATCTGAATCATCCTCGAGGTCATTCATATACACGGGGTCATCTCCTGTTCCTATGTTTGTTTTGGAACTTGGCTTTGAATTTTCCGTATTCTGCGACTTCTTCCTTCGTGTCTTCTTTTTCTTTGCTTGGATAACTGACGCGGTATCTCTCTCTTCGAGGATATGTCCTGGTCCTTGAAGCATGGACCGTGTAATCGCATAAGCGGGTGCGACGGGTGGTATTGGTGATGTCACACTAGCAATTTCGACCAAATTCAGGGGTGTGATTTTAGGCGCATTTGGGTTATAGGGGCATTGGGCAATCAAGTGATCTATGCCACAACGATTACATGTGAGTATTGGCATTGCAGACGTGCTCCCTTGATTCATTTGCATCTGTGCAGCATTCTTTTGCAGCCTAATAGGGCACTCCGCTACTCGATGTGGTCCACCACACTCGTAGCATTGAAGAGGTGGCCTCCTAGCCTGGGTGTTGATATTTTGACCTCTGGATGCGAGAGCAACAGCTTGATAAACCGGCTTGACTTGCCCCCAACAATCTTCCATGTAGTATATAGGACACTCTTCCAATGTATCAAGTCCGTAGGCAATACTAGTGTCTATTTCCTCCTCACAACCATCTGCATAAGCATTTGATGGCTCGCAACCCACTTGGTTCATAGGGGCGACTCTTGGATGCGGGGGCTACGGTCCTAGCACAGGAGGTGGTAGCGGTGTAGCTTGTACAACATTTTGAGATCTAGGGACCATGTGTTGCGGTAGTTGCTCAACAGGTGGAGTAGGCATCAATACAGGAGCTCGAGGCGCATCCGTCCAGGCTACAGGTGGTCTATTTGCCATCATACGTTTGATCATTAAATAATCCTTAGCTTGGTGACCATACCTACCACATGCGTTGCAAGTTCCATTAAATTTTACTCTAAACGTAGGGCACTCACTAGTGCTATGTGGACCTAAGCAAATGGAACACCATTGTTGCTCCCTTCTTGGATACATGTGACTATTTTGAGGGGGTCGATTATCCTTAAGAGACTCTTGGATTGCCTTGGTGAGGTCTGTCAAGAATGTCTCAAATACCTTTGGCTCATTGGCAATGGGCTTTGCAGTCATGGGTTCATACTCAATGGCTTGTGAGCTAGTGGATCTCGTGTCAGTAGACACCCTCATGCCTGCTATCATCAAGTTGTCCTCTAATTGGATTGCATTGGCAGTGACATCTTCCCAGGTTGTGATACCTCTAATCACTAGTCCATTATAGATTCCTTCATTCCTCAACCCTCGAATGAATCGATCAAGCAGTTGGTTATTGTTGAAGCGCTCATTTACAGGGCAACGAGAGTTTAAGTGCTTTAGACGACTAATGAAGTCCCTTACTGACTCTCCTTCCTTACGTTCGGCCTTCTGTAGCTGAGATGCTACACCCCAAAGCACACCTTCTCGTATGTACTCCTTTAGAAACAACCTTCGAAGGGTAGGGTAGATTGTTTTCTCGTCCACCCTTAGGGTTCTATACCAATCTCCAGCCTTCCCACTTAATGTCAAGCTTAAGGCATTGCACTTATGTAGTTCGTTGCGTTCCCCTAAGGAATCACATACTTGTTCAAACAGAAGTAAGGCAGTACAAATTGCCAAACTCACGCATCTTCGTCCCCATTGAATTTTTGCGTGAGTTTGGCAATTTGTACTGCCTTACTTCTAGGCTCTCTATCAGATGCATGACGCATATTTTCCGCGATAGATCGACCTATGGTTTGAGCAAACGCTGCCAAGTCACCTATGTGAGGAGGTAGGGCCGGTGGAGGTACTCTTGGAATCATATGTGGGAGAGGAACGGGTACTGGTCTTGGCATATGTGTAGATGATGCAGGATATGGAACATAACCGGGCATAGGTCCACTCGGATAAGAGCTAGGGAGCGGCACTCGAGGAGCATAAGCAAGTGGTACAATTGGAGGTGTGGGGGCCATGTGTGCATAAGGGGCTAGAGGCACATATGGTCGAGGCCCCATATTAGGTACTACAACACTAGGTAGTGGCACTGCGCTAACCGTAGATGTCATCGGTACATTCTCTGTTAGGCTTATCCCTGGAGTGAACACTGGGTTTTCCTTAATAGAGGGTTGAGCCAAGTTAGGGAATCTAAAGTTGTCGCTCGGAGGCTCAGATTGCATAGAGACCCCAGGTGAAATGACGTAAGATGGGTCCATGGGGCTCATTAGAGGAGTCTCCATTTTTGATAGAGTAGGCTGTTGAGCCTTGCTCGTATCCAGAAATCTCATGGGGCCAGTTGAGAGTATATTTACCCCTCGGTTTTGCCTTTCTAATTGAATAATGCCATGGATAACATTACAGATCATTTTTTGTTGATCTTCGATGCTCGTGGCACTAGAGGTGGATTGTACAATCTCTATCCATCCTACATGGTAGGCGTGGCCAGAGTGTAGATCCGTCAACACCTCAGTGTGGAGGTCGTATGTCCAATGGTCATTAATGAACAATCCTTCTAGAGTCGACGTGTTAACGGTTTCTTGTGAGGTAGAAGCAATGTTGCTCCCTGTGGTTTTACTTGTCACCAACGGTACTCTAGAGGGAACTTCTGAAGGAGGCAGCTCAACAGGGCCTTCTTGGTAAGAAGTTGGTAGGATATCCACATGGACACTCTTTGGGGGTGTGGGGTCCACGTGCGATGTGAAAGGAGAGTCCACTTCCCCACCCCCTTCGTGTGCTTCATTTGCATCAGGTTCCGAGCGAGTAGCTCTACCTAATGTTTCCATGAAACGGCTAAACATACTAGTACTAGGCTGTGGAGCTTCGGGAGGTGCATGGCCTTCTCTCTCACTGTTTTGGGTAGGGTATGCTTCCATGATTTCTGAGTCGGAGGAGGAATCACTAGCGGCTATTTTAGGGTCTTGGGTGGTGCTACCTTGTGTCCCCGCTGAGGGTCTAGAGCTTATCGTGGATGGGTAATGGGTGTCTGTATGAACAGAGGCACCACCAATATGATCGTGCTCTAACACTCGTCCAGAGCGTAAGTGCATGTGCTTTTGATACCCTAAGGTGTCAAAAAGCTGCTCTAGGAGGCCTTGTGACTAGTTTTTAGCGTGTTTTTTGTTTGTTTTTTTGCTAAATTTTTTAGAGCGTGTCGTGGAATGGGCCGTGTGATAGCTCGAAACGAGCGTATCGGTCAGAGGGTCGTGCCGTGCTTTACAGCCCTCCGTTTGGTCACTCTATGCTCTCGGAATCCCTAAAACTGTTAATTTCCAGTAGGGAACTAGGCCCAAACTAGAAAGTCTAAGGGTGCAAGTGGGAAGAGAAAGGAGGAGAGCGGAGGACTTGTCCCACATGCTCTCATTCTCTCTTGAGGGAGTAGGGTATATATATAAGAGTGAGTCTAGTATATATCATAGGACTGAGGCCTGGGCTTGGGCTTGGGCTTGGGCTTGGGAAAATGATCCCGATCCCGATCTATCTTTTATACAAACCAACCCGTCCGTTTTAAGAGTCACGTTTTTTATTTTCGAAAAATTTAGCCGCCCGCTCGCTCGCGTTTTTTTATTTCCGATTTTGGGGAGAAAAAATAAAAAAAATTTAAAATTATTATTATTAATTTTTTGGGTGCAGAAAATACAGAAATTGAAAACGCAGATATGCAGAAATTGCAGAAAACGCAGATATGCAGAAATTTCAGAAAACGCAGAAATTGAAAAAAAAACGCAAGAAATGCAGAAATTGCAGAAATTGAAAAAACGTAGACAACAGCAGAAATTGAAACTTGACAGCAAATGCAGAAAACGCAAAAAACAGAAATCTCCACACACTCCTTCCTTGCCTTTCCTATGATAGAAATTGCACCACAAGGAAGCGTAAAGTGCTAACCGAGCTTAGTGTAGGGCATATCCCCGGCAGCGGCGCCAAAAATGTGCGCTCCTTGCCGCACTGTCGAAGCAAGGGACTTGCCAATACACCGTATGCGAGCCACAAACGGCTCCAAGCACACAACAAGCCTAAACTAGCAAGCTCAAGAAAACAAAGGGTGTGTCACTCACCGCTCTACGCTCGCCTTCGTGGTGGATTCCTCGCCGCGATGAAGAAGAAGCTGCAGTCGTGCCGCGCTCAACCGCCTCGCCGCCGCCGTGCCTTCGTAATGCTCGATCGCACACACACTCTCCCTCTCTCTCTCTCTCTCACACACACACACACGAGGAGGTGAAGAAGAAGAAGATGGAGATGGAGATGGAGCAAGAGCACTCTTCTATTGCACAAATGAGAGAATGAGTAAAAATTAGGTTTAGTTGGCTTTTATAGGAGCTCACCCCATTCACACTTGGGCGCCCATGCTTAGCCAACTAATCCCTTGAATGTCCCAGTTAAAGTGCGCCTCTCATCGGCGATCACTCTACCTTTCCCTATTGGTCCGACAAGCCCGGTACCTGACTCTACCAAATACATAATACGCGTCCATCGTAGGTGATGGGTGTCCGTGAGCCGTGAGGGTTAACAGTAGTTGAAGATGGACATACTGTTCAACTAGCCACTGGGTCTTGTTACACACAAAGCTGCTATGATTGCTACGCGGAGAAGGCGCAGAGGCTTTACTGCAAAAGAAGGTCGATTCCAATATGCCGATGAGGCAAACAGTGACATTGTCGACTTTCTACTGCAGGAATGAATAGGGAGGAGCTTGGCCTACAGAATCTATGATATTGAAGAATGCTCTCGCCATGTCGACGAGGCACGCTTTTCTAATTCATGGCTCTTTGCTTTCATGTGAACAGGCATACGGTGTCAGTACAACAGCTAGCTGGGCGTTGCCACTTCCAACACCATAGATGGGTGTTGCCACTCCTAGCACCATAGATCAAAGAATGAGTGGAAGGCAGAAGGGTCCGATGGTTCCATTAAAGCTCTGCGCGAACAAGTACTTCTAACTTTTGTCTCTATTGCTTTCTCTTATATGACTTCATATGTGAGTAGAAGCTACTAATTAACCTCCTAATAAGTTGCTTAAGCGTATGATAAATGCGAGCTATTTTGGAGCACATAAGAAAAGCATGGAAAGAGAAGGGCAATCTGTAGACCCACATGCAGCAATGCTTGTTTGCTTCTTGTAGTACCAGCTACAAATAAGTCACAGTCTCGTGTAGCAATTACTACTGTGAGTATGTGTGTGCGGAAATTTTAACGTGCTGCGATGATGGATTTGGTTGAAAGGAGGAGTGTCAAAAGATGCTACTAGCTTCATAGCCTTCTCTCTCTCTCTCTCTCTCTCTCTCTCTCTCTCTCTCTCTCTCTCTCACACATAGTGGCTAGAGACAAACCTGTAGACAAATTTCGAAGCTGACTACTCCTGGAACCTGCGAACTGCTGCAGAAATTTTAACGTGCTGCGATGATGGCTTTGGTTGAAAGGAGGAGTGTCAAAAGATGCAACTAGCTTCATAGCCTTCTCTCTCTCTCTCTCTCTCTCTCTCTCTCTCTCTCTCTCTCTCTCTCTCTCTCTCTCTCTCTCTCTCTCTCTCATATAGTGGCTAGAGACAAACCTGTAGACAAATTTCGAAGTTGATTACTCCTGGAACTTGCGAACTGCTTGTGGAGACGATCGAATTGCTCCTGCGAACTGCGTACTTCTGGAACCTGTGAACTGCCTGTAGACAAATTTCAAAGCTGATTACTCCTGGAACGTGCGAGCTGCTTGTGGAGAAGATCGAATTGCTCCTGCGAACTGCGTACTTCTGGAACGTGCGAACTGCTTATGGAGAAGATCGAATTGCTCTTGGGAGCAACGAAGTAAAGATTGCTTACTTCTGGGAGGGTGCGAACTGCTTGTAGAGAAGATCGAATTGCTCGTGAGAGCAACGCACAATGATGTTTTTATTTTATTCACTTGGTAGCTTTTGACGGCGTAGTTTTTTATAGAGCTTTTCTGCACCGTTTTTTTAAGAGTATTTGAGCGCTTCTGGTGTGTGTGTGTGTGTGTGTGTGTGTGTGTGTGTGTGTGTGTGTGTGAGAGAGAGAGAGAGAGAGAGAGAGAGTAAAACGCATGTGGGAATGAATATGATGCAGGCCGGGCGAGTGTGGAGCTGTAGTGCACGAAGACCAATGTGCAGGTAACGGAGACGAAGGAGCAGAGCGGGCTGTTTATTTTAGAGCTTTTACACTGTTTTTTTTTGGGCTGTTGACGACGCTGGAGCCACGTGGGCTACGTAGTTTTTTTTGGAGCGTTTTTTACCTTTCTTTTTGGGCTGTTGACGGCTGGCCACGTGGGTGAATGATAGGGGAGGGATCCGAAAATCGCCACTACACTAGCGAAATAAAGAGAAAAAACAAGTGAAAGGATCACGGTGACTTTCAATCGTTAAGGTTGAGTTTAGTCTGGAATTGGTGTTCGAGAAAAGATTTCCTCATCTTGGTCTTGAGCCAGTTAAAATCGAAACTAGCCGATTGCAAACCATGGCAAAGGGAAGAAAAACGATGAAATATGTGAAAAATAGGTTAAAAATATTACAAATTTATGTTAGTATTTTTGGTTTGCTTCTTTGTGACGAGGAGGAAATTTGACCAACAATCGCTTAATAGAAGAAACTTTTTCGAATATTAATTAAAATTAATTTATAGAATGCAAGAAAAGTTAACCCATGTGAGGGTGTGAAATGAAACATGAAAAAAAAAACTAATTAATGTGTGTGTAGCTATAGAATTTTACTATCATTATGCAAAATGAAGCTCCAAAGTTCACTTTAATATTCTAAAACAATAGACTACAAGAAAGTAAAGACCTGTAAAGACAAGAGTGAAATAAAAACATCATGTACTATTTTAAAGATCCATGTATAAAAATAAGGGTGAAATAAAAAGATCCATGTATTAATTTATAGAATGCATGAAAAGTTAAGCCATGTGAGGCTGCAAAGTGAAATGTGAAAAACAAGAACTTATTAATGTGTGTGTGTATCTATAGAATTTTACTAGAATTATGCAAAATGAAGCTTCAAAGTTCCCTTTAATATTCTAAAACAATAGACTACAAGAAAAGAAAAGTAAAGACATGTAAAGATAAGGGTGAAATAAAAAGATCCATGTACTATTTTCAAGTTTAAAAAACATTTAAGATATGTCTCTATCATCATTGAAAACATTGAAAGTATGCCTAACCAACACTCCTCTAAAGCTTCTTTTAGAAAGCCAAAAAGGTCAGGCAAATGTCCAGTATAGAAAGCCAAAAAGGTCAGGCAAATGTCCAGTAGTAGCCAGTTGTATGACTTTCTCTCACATCTCTCTCCTTGTGCCAATTAGAATTGGCTTTTTGTTGTGCTCTCTCTCCTACCTTGCCCTCACCTTTCATCCTCTCTCTAATCTTGCCTCTCGTCCTTCGTCGACAAAGTATTTGCATTGGCATTAGATCACCGTATGTAGCATTCTTTTTTGAATAATTTACATAGCTAACGATAGTCTAAAATCCAGCCAAGGCAACAGTTACCACTTAGTGACTGTTACACAACCTCATCGAATCCCCACACCATCTAGTGCCATCCGCACCTTGCACATCGGTCTCCTCTCATGTGTAGCATAAAACATACTCAAGGCTGCATTGTAGATTTAGATAAGATTTTCTAAGTTGTCAACTCAATGACACATTTCAAGGTTAGACTGCAAGATTTGAAACAAAAGAGTATGGCAAGAAAATGTTCAACCATGGATGTTTTAGAAAAAAGAGATCGGTTCCAAAATCTTGGAATTGTAGCAATGCTCATGGCTCAATATCCCATTTACAAAGATTTGGTCCAAGTATACACTATAGTGATAAAATATTATCTTCATCATCATTTGATGCTGAAGCTTGAGAGTCCATTACTAGTTTTTGCACGGCTTCAAAAATGATATCATGAGAAGCTGCATATAGAGACCTCCCTCTGATTGGTATATAAATTGGCTCTAATATCCACTCCATTAATTGGATCCAATCACCCACATCAACACCCTTAGGGTATCACCACCCTTTTCTAGGTCCACTATATATACTATGCTCTCTAGTTGCTTCATTCCTAGGTTCAATTTTGGTATGGTTTTCAGTAGTTTCCAGTTTGTCCAGTCATTTTTGCAGTGGTTTCATTCCCAGGTTTAGTTTTGGTATGGTTTTAGTAGTTTCCAGTTTGCCCAGTCATTTTTGCAGTGGTTTTCTTTTCTAGTGATTATACTTTGCAGCAACTCTTTCTAGGTGTTGGTGTGCCACCCCCCTCACCGGACCACTCATCGGGACGGTGAGTGGAATAGTGGCAGGCATCTGCAGTAGGGGTACATGGCTACACAAGGCTCGACTTGCATGGCCACCTTGGTGGACATGCACTAGAGGACATTCTCTTCCAGTTGTGGACCATACTTGGTCCGAGTGTTACCACCAAGCAACTACCTTTTATGTAGCCATGGGCCGGGCTTGTCAGTCAAGTAGGAATGGTTAAGAGTGATTTCCAATGAGAGGTGCACTCTAAAATTGAAACCTATCATGTTTGGGTAAGATTGGCTAAGTGTGGGCGCCCAAATGTGAATGGGCAAGCCCATATAAAAGTCAATCTAAACCTAAAATACCTCATTCTCTCATTTGTGCAATGCAAGAAGAGTTCTCTTGCTCCATCTCCTTCTCCGTCTCCTTTGAGTACTAGTATGCGTGTGTGTGCTTGAGAGAGAGAGAGAGAGAGAGAGAGAGAGAGAGAGAGAGAGAGAGCGTGTGATCGAGCATTGTGGCGGCACGATGACGAGACGAGGCGGTTGAGCGTGGCGCAGCAACGGCTCCCTCTTCTTTGCGGCAAGGAATCCTCCACGACAGCAAGCGTAGGGCGGTGAGTGACACACCATTGTCATCTTTATGCTTACTAGTTTAGGCCAGTTGCATGCTTGGAGCCATCTGTGGCTCGCACACAGTGTTAGGCAAGTCCCTTGTTTCGATACATGCGGAAGAAGCCCACATTTTTGGCGCCGTTGACGGGGAAGCGCCCTGCACTAAGCTCAAGAGGCACTCTGTGCTTGTTTTGTGAGTGTTTGTGTTGGAAAGGTAGAGAAAGAAGGTGTGTGGTTTGTTGAGAAGGACCTCTGACCTTTGTGTTTGCTACAGTGTACTATATTTGTTAATAAGGTGTTGCAATGTACTGTGTTTTTTGTCTATAAGGTGTGAGAATTAAGGTAGTAGATCTATAATGTTAGCTGTGTAAGGTACAATAAGTAGATTTGTTAGTTAATTAGTTGTTGTAGTACTGTGTTAGTGTGTAACAATAGCTCTGTTAGTTGCAAGTAGGTAGGTTAGGTGTGTGTATGCTCGCACGTGTGGCGCGGCCTCGACGACCTTATCCCAAAATAAAAAATTTAAAAAATAAAGGTAGGACCGAGATCGGGAATATTTCCCAGGCCCAAGCCCACGCTCAGGCTCAGGCCAAAGTCACCCTTTAAAATCACTTATTTTAGCCTCACGCGTAAATAAAAATCGATCCTTTTGAGGACCAACGAAGCTTTGGGTAACCGAACGCTGTGTTGTAAAGCACACCACGACCCCTGAGCGATACGCTCGTTTTGAGCTATCATACACTCTAATCCAAAAACCGATCGTAAAAAGACATCAAAAAACGAGTAAAAACGGGGTGCAAAACACATAAAAAATTAAGAGGTTAACCTTCTAGGTTATTCGCCAACACTTGTAGGGTACCAAAGGCACATGCATCTGTGCTCTGGTTGTGTGTTGGAGACCGAGCAACTAGCGAGCACTTCGACTTACACGAGTTCTCAATACCCATCTACCTTAGGTTCCGGGCTCTCAGCGTGAACCCAAGGTAGTACCACTCTGGACCCGCAAATTGCGTCAAGTGACTCTTCCTTTGACTACGATGTCAGGGAGGGTTACCCAGTGCCTAATCGTGATAGCTCAAGCCGAGACATGCATGCCATGGGCCCACGGTCCGGGCCCAGCATGCTTAGCCACTTGAAGAAAACCTTTATTAGAGCCACTCGCTCGAACAGGGAGCTAACAATGTAAATGAGGGGGGTGGGGAAGTAAATTCGCCATTCATGACCAATGTAGACCCCATGCTCTTGGAGAGTGTGCACATGAATACTCCTTCACTGCACCCCCTGACGCTTTAGAGCTATTCCCCTCCGAGGTTATATTACCTGATGGTAGAAACCTTGCCGAAGAGGTTGAGCGATATATCATTGTGGCTAGGGAAAAGGAAATTGAGAGCTTACGCAAGGCGGAGCAACGAAGAGAGTTAAAAGTGAAAGCCCCTGTGTCAATATCCTCGTTGGAGAGCAATCGAGTGCTCCTGAACTAGCGACCACTAAGGGTCAACCCATAGAGAGCCACATTGCATCTAGTTCAAAGGACACCCCTAGCACCTCAATCCTTGAGGGAGAATTTCTAATGAGAACTGGAAGTACAAACTGCAAACGAAAACTCTAGCCGACCTATACACATGTCACACCTATCACGTGGGTTGGTTAGATGTCCTACAATCCACAACAGGTGCTACTAGTGTAGAGGATCAACAACAAAGAGTTTGTGAGGTCATCCATAGGGTTATTGAGCTAGAGAGATAGAACAAGGGGATCCACATGCCTTCAACGAGTCTCATGAGATTCTTGGATACAGTGAAGGCTAAACAACCAACCTTATTGAAAATGGAGACTCCCTCGGTAATTCCAATGGATCCTGCATATGTTCTTTCTCTAGGGGATCTCAGTACAATCTGAGCCCACGAGTGATAGATTTACCTTTCTAAGTTTAGCTCATCCTTCCCTTAATGACACCACGGCTACCATGCCTACCCCAATGATAGGCATGCCAAGAAACACGCCATGGACCTCATTTGTTAGTAAAGCACCGCTACATGGTAGCTCAATGCCTGCAAAAATACGTACAAGTGTGTACCAATTGTATACACCTATGGGTCCTCGTACTCATGTAGTCCCTACCCCTCCCATTGTTTCAACAACCTATGCTCCACAACCACAACATCCAAGATCTTATTTCCATGAGACCATACCTGCTAGCATTAGCATGTCACATCCGACGCCTGCTATGCCTAGGGCCACACATGTCATAATAATCAATATCTAATTCTCCTAAATGATTTTCTCATATTAAACTAATCATTTAATGTGGGGAAGTGCCAGGGGAGAAAAGGCTAGAATATTGGTTAAGCTAGCAGACCGGCCACAATAGGGATCCAAAGGAGGGAAAATATGGATCCAAAGGGGGGGCCATCTGCAAAAGAGCCATGTGCAACAATGGGATAAAAAGACCCTAAGGTTCAGCCCATTAAGACTTCCAAAATGCTAAGGTTCCAAAATTCAAAGGTTGTGTCCAAAGGGTTAAAGCTTAGGGGGAATTGGATGCTTCCAAAAGTCAACACACATCCCTACACATGAGGGGGCGAGCCCTAAAGGTAGGGGATGAGAGAGAAAGTCACACACACACACACACACACACACACAGGCTCCCTTTACACAAAGGGAATTAGGGACACATGTCAGCTCCCTAGCCCAGATGCCCACAAGGTGTGCCCAATTTCTACTGGATGGCCTTGGAGGTGGACCAATGAGAATTAAGCTAGAGTAAATCTAGTTTAATTAATTTAAAAACATTTAATAAAAGAAACCAATGAGAATTAAGTCTCCTAGAAGACTATTGGGCAGTCTCACAAGGGGTCCAATGAGCATTCAGGAGCCCAATGGCTTGCCTGATTCCTATTGGCCAGGAGGCAAAGGGGTCCAATGAGAGTTTAGTTTAATTATTTAATAACCTAAATCTCTCACAAAAGGGGAAAGGGGGACACATGTCAGAAGGCTATCACTTATGCTGCTTAATAATCATTGGCTTGACTTGGGGAGAGCCAATGAGGGCTCAGCAAGAGCAAATAGCAAGAGGGCTCGCCCAAGAGAGAGAGGCGACTGATTTTTGCAAGGCATTATCACACACACACTCACACAATCTCATGTGTGAAGAAAGAGAAGACTATCTCTTCCCAAGCTTTAATGGAGAGCTCATCACCTACTCCAAGCTTGTGAGATAGAAGCCTACATCAACACACTCTTGGCATGTGGATGAAAATCCAACCAAGAGCCAAGCTTCAATGCATGCTCATCTCCTCTACCAAGATAATTACTAAGCTAATCTATGCTAATATGAGTGATTATGTGAGGAGATGTACATCTTTCTCGTAAGATACTCCTTCTTCCTCTCAATCTACTCTCATACCCTGCTAGCTCTCACCGTCTTCGAAGGTGTGTGAGGTCTTGGGTCTGAGAACGGGGATAATTCAAGTTGTGTTTGCTAAGTGTTTTGCTTAGTGCATGAAGCTTTCATCTTCATTGCACTAGCTAGTCTTGAAGGAACACAAAGAATTGTATTGTACAATGTCTCTCTTGATGGGAGAAACCATAATACAAAGCCTTTTGGAGGGGGGACCGGCTCCATGCAAATCCGGTCCTCAACTGTTGTCATTAGCTTAATTTCTCTCTCTTTTGAAAGTATTGTTGATGCTATCTAACTAGGAGTTATGCTTTTTGTTGCTCTCTCCACCCAAGCACTCTTGTAATTCTCATTAGGAATCTATTCTAACGAAATTCCCACTATGTTCATGCTCATTTCCACTACACACAAGTTATTAGGCCATTAAATGTTACATTGGTATCAGAGCTCAAGGTTTCTCTTTTCTTGCTCAAGAAGGGAGGTACTCAAGCTAGCTACAAATGGTTGGTATTATTAATTGCATGTGAGTAAGTAGAATAGGGATTTTTCAGCCTTGCAGTGCGCCTGCCTTTGTGCAGTTAACGGGGCATCACCGTTGAGAGCTATGGTCTTAATAGTGGAGTCCTACGGGGCTTGCCTACGGCTTATGCTTAACCACTATTGAGCTATTAGAAGCTTGATAGGAGCCGGTGCTGTTTTGGTGTCGAAAGACCCTCTCTTCTATTCCTTGCAATTAATGGTATTCAAGCCGCGGGTACAGTAGCTTGAGTGCTTTTTCTAAAGGGGTAAAGAGGAGTAGCAACTAGGGCTTGAAGTGCCAAAGTACACCTAAAAAGTGTACACCTAAAGGTTGTTAGAATGGCTGACAATAGTAAAGAGAGTGAAATTAATGTTGATAACTTTGATTTTTCTCATGAGCAAGCTACTAATGATGCTTCAATGCTTGTTAACTATCTTGTTACTAGGCTTCAACAAGCCATGGGCAATCCATCTCTCCAAAGTGAAGTGCAACGGCAGCTCCGTGCTCACGGGATTCTCCAAGCTCGTCACCATGATGAGAGAACACCTAGGAAGCCTCCTTGTGAGACTACCAAAAGAGGTCTCTCTCCGATTCGGGAAGAAGAAGAGAATCCATATGAAGGGCTCAAGAATTTACTTCTTGATGATGCATCTCCTTCCCAAAGGAGAACTCAAGAGCCTCCACCGAAGGAACGAGAAAGAAGCGAGTCTCCCGCCACTTCGGCGGAGATGGCTCCACGAAGACGGCGGGCTAAACGCTCTCTATCACCACCAAAGCGGAGAAGACGATCGTATTCTTCTCCTCACCACAATTTAAAGAGGGATGATAAAAAGCAAGAGAAGAAAAAGGCGAGAAAGAGGACACCCTCTTCTCCATCTTCTTCATCCTCTTCCTCTTATGAAAGCTATGGTGAAGATGACAAAGATCAAGACAAGAAAAAGGCGAGAAAGAGGTCACCCTCTTCTCCACCTTCTTCAAATTCTTCATCTTCTGAAGAAAGTGATGGTGCAACCTTTGAACCATATAAAAAAAGAGGCCATAGGAAATCCTATGCCACATGGAAGAGGTCGTCCAAATTGAAGAAATTCAAAGAGGGAGGGAAGAGCATCTCTTTCCTTACCTATGATGGTACCTTTGGTGCTACAGGCAAAGTCTTGGCCTTTATCCAACAATTTGATGCGGAATTTGGAGATGAGGGCTTCACGGAGTCCTCTATGCTACGCCATGTAGCTATGCACTTTCAAAAGTCCGCCAGACAATGGTGGTCTAGCCTACGAGCCAACGGTGAAGCTCCACGAACATGGAAATCTTTAAGAGCTTCCATTATGAAGCAGTTTTTGGCCACCGATGCCAAAGACAAAGTACTCACCGAATGGCGAAGCTTAAAGCTCTCTCCCAATGAATCCATCCATAAATATGTAGACAAGTTTTGGGACCTACAACTCAAAGCCAATGTCTTCAAAAAGTTGGATTTTGGAGAGCAAAAGCAACAATTTTGTGCGGGCTTAACCGAAGAAATGGCGGAGTATGTCAACTTCCAAAGGCCACGTACCATATCAGCGGTAATACACCATACTATGGTGGCCTCTCGAATCAATTTCCAAACAGGAGCTAAAAGAAATAATAAGCCCCCGGAAAACAAGGGTTCCAATGAGCCTAAGGGGAAGGACAATGTCCAAAATTCTCCTAAGGGAAACTCCAACAAAGCTAAAGAGAAGGGAGTTTACATAGGTAAGAATAAACTCTCTCCTGAAGAGCTTGAGCGTTATCGTAAGGATAACCGGTGTTTCAAGTGTGACGAACAAGGGCATGCGTACCGCGCTTGTCCCCAAAAGAACAACCTCCAAGATCCTCCTAGAGCTTCCTTGGTTGAAATCCAAGAGGAGGAGACTCACCAAACTCACCACAAAGGATCTCCTCTATGCCATGCTTGGGGAAAGGTAAGAGAACATGATGCTTTTATTCTCTTTGACCCTGGTTCTACTCACAATTTTATATCTATAGAGTTAGCCACCAAGCTAGGTATACAATCCTATGAGATGGGAGATGTCCTACCCGCAGACAGTGCCTTCAAGGGGCAAGAAGCTTCAGTCACTCCCTTAATCGGGAAATTGAGGCTTCATGTCCAAGGCTATGTGGACAACGAGGACTTCTTTATCTCTCCTCTCAAACATGAGGATGTAATCCTAGGGGCACCATGGTTTGATTGCCTAGCTGCCGATGTTAAATTTCCTGAAACGAGAATCTCCTTTAAGTTCAGGGAAAAAGACATGTATATAGATGCTAAGGAAATGGGTAACACTATCCCCATTGTACATACACCAGCTTTCAACAAGTCAATAAAGAGATCTATTTCCGTGTACATGATTTTTGTTAAAGATTCTCAAAATGAACCTAATGCTTTAGCAAAAGAAAATAAAAGCAACCAAAAGAAATTAGAGTTATCCAATTTTCTCAAGGGGTTTCAAGATGTTTTTATTGACGACATCCCTTGTGAGCTACCTCCTAAACGAGGTAATGATGACCATGCAATTGAACTTCTTCCAGGAAGTTCACCGCCTAACAAACCTCCTTATAGAGTTTCTCAAGCTCAACAAGAGGAGATTATGCGGCAAGTGCATGAGTTAGTTGAGAAGGGTATGGTTAAGCCAAGCTCATGTCCATTTTTCTCACCTGTGCTACTAGTGCAAAAGAAAGATGGCACATATCGTATGTGTGTCGACTATAGAGCACTAAATAGGATCACTATCAAGAATAGGTTTCCCGTTCCACGGGTAGAAGACCTATTTGATATGCTACAAGGATCGACCTACTTGAGTAGGATTGACCTAAAAAGTGGCTATCATCAAATAAGAATAGTTGAGCAAGACATTGTAAAGACCGCATTCGCACCACATTTGGTCTTTACGAATACATTGTGATGCCTTTTGGCTTGACCAATGCACCAGCTACATTCAACCGCTTGATGGAGAAGCTGTTCAGGACCTTCACTGGAGTGTTCTTTGATGATATTATCATCTACTCTAATTCATTGGAGGAACACAAGCAACACCTCCAGGTAATATTTCATGTTTTAAGAGAGAATAAACTTTATGTTAATCGAAAGAAAAGTGAATTTTTCTTGCAAGAGATTCAGTATTTAGGTCATATTATCTCTCAAGATGGCATCCAAATGGATCCATCAAAGTTAGAGGTAATAAAAGGATGGCCTAAACCAAGGAATCTTCATGAACTAAGAAGCTTTATAGGTATGTGTGCATACTATAGACGCTTCATAGAAAAGTTCTCACAAATTGCGGGACCATTACATGACCTAACAAAGAAAAAAGTTAGGTATACATGGTCTGCTAAAGAGAACAATGCTTTCAAAAAGCTTAAAGAAAAGCTTATCTCTCAACATGTGCTTACACTACCGGATCTCTCAAAACCATTTGAGGTCCAATGTGATGCTTGTGGTGATTGCCTTGGAGCTGTTTTACTCCAAGAAGGGCACGCCATAGGCCATGAGAGTCGAAGGCTCGACCCTGTTGAGCAAGCTCTAGGCATATATGAAAAGGAACTCCTTGCAGTTCTACATGCCTTAGACTCATGGAAGCACTATTTATTGGGGACTCCTTTCATTCTGCGAACAGATCACCAAAGTCTTAAGTACTTCATGACGCAGACCAAGCTCTCCGACAAACAAATGAGGTGGGCAAATTTCCTTTCGCAATTTCATTTTCATATTGCTCACAATGCTGGCAAGCATAATCAAGTAGCTGATGCACTCTCAAGACCGCCGAGAGTGAATGCGGTTTCCATAGCAACTCACAATGATCTATCTTCAATGATAGATGAGTATGCTATTGATCCCGATTTTAGAGATGTGATTTCAGCCCTTGCATTGGGGAAGAAAGAAGAACCATTTACCTTATAAGATGGTAATAGACTATGCGTTACTAACTCACTACGTGAGAAAGTAATGTATGAATCTCATGCTCCACTTTATGCGGGGCATAGAGGGATTCAGTCTACCTTAAAGGGAATTGAAACATATTTCTATTGGCCTACCATGAAAGTGAACATACAAGAGTATGTTTCTAAATGTGTGGTATGCCAAAAGACAAAATTTGATAGAGGGAAGCAACTTGGATTGCTTCAACCCTTGCCAATCCCTAATTCACCATGGGAGAGCATATCCATGGATTTTATCTTTGGATTGCCTAAGTCTATCCATGGGAATACGGGAATATGGACGATAGTAGACAGGTTCAATAAACAAGCTCATTTCATACCTGTCAAAAAGACTATCAAAGCCCATCAAATGGCAACCCTCTTCATTTCACAAATTTTCAAGTACCATGGCTTGCCAATGTCCATAGTGTCGGATAGAGATCCTAGAATGACCAGTACTTTCTGGAAGGGTCTCTTTGAGAATTTAGGGACAAGGCTAAACTTCTCTTCGGCCTATCATCCACAAACGGATGGACAAAGTGAAATAGATAACCTAACCACTCTTGATCTACTAAAAGCCTATGTAACGGAAGTAGATCAAAGATCCCAATGGGAGAAGTACTTACCCTTAGTGGAGTATGCTTACAATAACACTGTACATACTTCCACGGGAAAAGCACCTTTCGAGGTAATTGAGGGAAGATCAAAAAGTCCCTTGCTACTTAAGGTACATGGGAAGATCTTCGCTGCAGATGAGTATAGCCGAGACCTACAAGAATCTTTTCAAAAGATTAAGGATGCTATCTCTATCTCACAGCAAAGGCAAAAGGCTGCTGCTGACAAGCACAGAAGAGCCCAAGCCTTTAAAGAAGACGATTGGGTCTTGTTAAAGTTTCCCAAGGCTCGATTAAGGCACACGACGGGCAAGAATCCTACGGGCCACCAAAAGTACTGTGCTAAACTAGCAAAAAGGTACTATGGTCCCTTTCAGATTCTTAGGCCAATCAATGAGATGGCCTATCAACTCAAGTTGCCCAATCATTGGGTCATACACAATGCTTTCCATGTGAGCCTATTAAAGCCTTACAAAGGAGAGCTACCTCAAGAACCAACTATTGAAGACCCGCCGAAGATCGAGGACCAAGAGGAGGTGTTGCAGCCCGAGTCCATTCTCCGACATGAAGACAAGGTGCTAAGAGGCGGTAAGACTATCCGACGATATCTTATTAAGTTTAAGAATTATCCTTTTGAAGATGCTAGATGGATGCAAGGTATACAATTAAAGGATAACCTAAACCTTGTCAATGCTTACAATGCTTCCCAATGAGTAAGCAAATGTACAAAATGTTAAAAATGAACAAAGTTTTTGTCTTATAAGACTTTCTTTTTCTTTATTGTGCACAAAAATGAAGTAGTATGCATGCTTAGATCAAGTTTGCGGAGACGACGTCTCCCAAACACCAAGTAGAGCTTGTCACTCTATTATGGAAGACTGATAGGACTAATGTGCAGACATGCTTGCGGCAGCCTAAGGCTCTCAAGCGCCAAATGGACTAGTCATCCATTGTGGAATGATGTCGTAGGGTAACATAGGGATCCTCTACCCGCTAAGAAAAGGACTCATGAATATGGTTTATCTTCTCTACACCATAATCGAGGACAAATATGATTTCAAGAGAGAGGTAATGTCATAATAATCAATATCTAATTCTCCTAAATGATTTTCTCATATTAAACTGATCATTTAATGTGGGGAAGTGCCAGGGGAGAAAAGGCTAGAATATTGGTTAAGCTAGCAGACCGGCCACAATAGGGATCCAAAGGAGGGAAAATATGGATCCAAAGGGAGGGCCATCTGCAAAAGAGCCATGTGCAACAATGGGCTAAAAAGACCCTTAGGTTCAGCCCATTAAGACTTCCAAAATGCTAAGGTTCCAAAATTCAAAGGTTGTGTCCAAAGGGTTAAAGCTTAGGGGGAATTGGATGCTTCCAAAAGTCAACACACATCCCTACACATGAGGGGGCGAGCCCTAAAGGTAGGGGATGAGAGAGAAAGTCACACACACACACACACACACACACACACACACAGGCTCCCTTTACACAAAGGGAATTAGGGACACATGTCAGCTCCCTAGCCCAGATGCCCACAAGGTGTGCCCAATTTCTACTGGATGGCCTTGGAGGTGGACCAATAAGAATTAAGCTAGAGTAAATCTAGTTTAATTAATTTAAAAACATTTAATAAAAGAAACCAATGAGAATTAAGTCTCCTAGAAGACTATTGGGAAGTCTCACAAGGGGTCCAATGAGCATTCAGGAGCCCAATGGCTTGCCTGATTCCTATTGGCCAGGAGGCAAAGGGCTCCAATGAGAGTTTAGTTTAATTATTTAATAACCTAAATCTCTCACAAAAGGGGAAAGGGGGACACATGTCAGAAGGCTATCACTTATGCTGCTTAATAATCATTGGCTTGACTTGGGGAGAGCCAATGAGGGCTCAGCAAGAGCAAATAGCAAGAGGGCTCGCCCAAGAGAGAGAGGGGGCTGATTTTTGCAATGCATTATCACACACACACTCACACAATCTCATGTGTGAAGAAAGAGAAGACTATCTCTTCCCAAGCTTTAATGGAGAGCTCATCACCTACTCCAAGCTTGTGAGATAGAAGCCTACATCAACACACTCTTGGCATGTGGATGCAAATCCAACCAAGAGCCAAGCTTCAATGCATGCTCATCTCCTCTACCAAGATAATTACTAAGCTAATCTATGCTAATATGAGTGATTATGTGAGGAGATGTACATCTTTCTCGTAAGATACTCCTTCTTCCTCTCAATCTACTCTCATACCCTGCTAGCTCTCACCGTCTTCGAAGGTGTGTGAGGTCTTGGGTCTGAGAACGGGGATAATTCAAGTTGTGTTTGCTAAGTGTTTTGCTTAGTGCATGAAGCTTTCATCTTCATTGCACTAGCTAGTCTTGAAGGAACACAAAGAATTGTATTGTACAATGTCTCTCTTGATGGGAGAAACCATAATACAAAGCCTTTTGGAGGGGGGACCGGCTCCATGCAAATCCGGTCCTCAACTGTTGTCATTAGCTTAATTTCTCTCTCTTTTGAAAGTATTGTTGATGCTATCTAACTAGGTGTTATGCTTTTTTTTGCTCTCTCCACCCAAGCACTCTTGTAATTCTCATTAGGAATCTATTCTAACGAAATGCCCACTATGTTCATGCTCATTTCCGCTACACACAAGTTATTAGGCCATTAAATGTTACAACACATATGAACTTTGGGCCGCCACATGGCACAACACCGTACCAAATGTGGAACCGAAGGGCTTCCTATGCGCCAAGCCCAATGGCAATACCTACTCCACATGTAGTCTCTGGAGTGCCTTCACCCACGGTGCCTGCTCACTTAGGTGACTTGGCAACATTTGCTCAAGCTATCGGTTGATCTATTGCTAAGAATATGCGTAACACACCTGATACAGAACCTAGAAGTAAGGCAGTACAAATAGCCAAGCTCACAAAAAATTTTAGTGGGGACGGGGATGTGAGAAAGCATATCGAAGTGTTTGAACAAATATGCGATTCTCTAGGAGAACACAATGACCTACATAAGAGTAATTCTCTAAGCCTAACCTTAAGTGGGAAGGCTGGAGATTGGTATAGAACCCTAAGGGTGGAAGAAAAAACGATTTACCTACTCTTAGGAGATTGTTTTTGAAAGAATACATACGAGAGGGAGTGCTTTGGGGTGTAGCCTCTCAGCTCCAGAAAGCCCAACGAGAGGAAGGAGAGTCACTGAGAAACTTTATTAGTCGCTTGAAGCATTTGAATTCCCGTTGTAATCCAAATGAGCGCTTCAATAATAATCAATTTCTTGATAGATTCATTAGGGGATTACGACAGGAGGATATCTACAATGGCCTAGTCATTAGAGGTATCACCACTTGGGAAGCAGTCACCACCAATGCGATCCAATTGGAGGATAATTTAATGATTCAAGGAGAAAGAGTGTCTGTTGAGCCTAAATCTATTAGCTTGCAAGCATCGGGGCATCAACCAATGACCCTAAAGCCTATTGCTAAGGAGTCAAAGATATCTGAGATGACTTTAGCAGATCTCACCAAGGTCATTCAAGAGAGTCTTAGAGACAATCATACTCCGCAAAACAATCATATGTATCCAAGAAGGGAGCAACAATGGTGCTCAGTATGCTATGGTCCGCATAGTATTAGTGAATGCCCTACTTTTAGAGTAAAATTCAATGGAAATTTCAATGCCTGGAGGTATGGTCATCAAGCTAAGGATTGCATAGTATTTAAGCACGCGATGGCCAATAGACCAACCTTAGCATGGACACACACATCTCGAGTTCCTGCATTGATGCCAGCCCCACCTCTTGAACAAACATCACAACACATGGTCCCTAGGGCCCAAAATGTTGTTCAAACAACACCCTTACCACCTCCAGTGCTAGGACCGCAACCACCACATCCGAGAATCACTTATGTGAATCAAGTGGGTTGTGAGTCATCCATTGCTTGTTTGGAAGGCTGTGAGGAAGATATAGACCCTATTATTGCCTATGGGATGGATGCGCTTGAAGAAAGTCCACAATAGTACATGGAGGACTATTGGGGACAAGTTAAACTTGTCTATCATGTAGCTGCTCTTGCTGCAAGAGGCCAAAATATCAATTACATTGAAAAGAGATCACCTCTTCAATGCTATGAGTGTGGAGGTCCACATCATGTAGCCGAGTGTCCTATTAGGCTACAAAAGAACACCACACTAATGCAAACCAATCAAGCGAGCACGTCTACAATGTCGATACTCATGTGTAATCAATGTGGCACAAATCATTTGATTGCCCAATGTCCGAATAATCCAAATGCGCCAAAGATCACACCATTAAACTTGATTGAGGTTACCGAGGAGCCATCACAAAGTACACCTGTGATACTCGTAAATGTACTCACACGATCGATGCTCCAAAAACAAAATTATATTCTCAAAGAAAGAGACACGGTATCAATTGCCCAATCTCAAAAAGGAAGAGATCGCAAAAAGTAGCGAAGTCAGACCCCACTTCAAAGACCAACATAGGGACTGGTGATGACCCCGTATATATGAACGACGCTGAAGAGGATTCTAATTTAGGTGAAACCATGGAGATCAAAATGACCACTAAAATAGAAACCAACAAGGGACTGGTGACGACCCCGTATATATGAACGACGTTGAAGAGGATTCTAATTTAGGTGAAACCATGGAGATCAAAATGACCACTAAGATAGAAACCGACAAGGAAGATCGTCATGAGCTACAATGGCCAGGATCCAAGAAGAAGATAGGAAATTATCCAAACCCTCCAGAGGAGATCGAGCAAGTCAAGCAATTAAGGAGTTTGGTAGAAGATACCTAAAGGGATCTAGAACCAGCACCTAGGCAGATCCAGATTACAAACACAATGTTCCCTACGCAACAACAACCTCACCAAGTCCATAAACCCTTAGCCATACCTAGGGTCATCCAAGAAGAAAGTGACTTAAAATCATGGGAAAGTGGGCGTAATCACTTCTTGTTGGAAAGAATGTTCACAGAGGGACTACCGGACCCTATCAAAGAAATGGAGATCCCATCTTCCCCACGTCAAGGAACGAAAGCCCAAAAGGTGTCGTTAAACATTACCAAACTGATGGATTTCATGTCTTCAGAAGTTAGAACCACCATCATGTCCAAACTATATGGAGACCCTGAGCTAGTCTTAGCTCTTCGAGCTTTCCTCAATGGAGAACTGAAGGTTGGGCTACCACAATTTGCACAGACAGATGGAGCTAGGGAGATGCCAATAAAGGAGGAACACTTAGATCCACAAACCAACCTAGATGAGAACCTTATTGTAGAAATACCTATTAGTAAGTTGGGACATAGAAATACCTATTAGTAAGTTGGGACAATACTTTGAGGGAGATGAATCCAATGCAACAATACCAATCAGTACCAAGGGATTAATTTGTGAAGGGAATCCTTGATGGTGGCGCTGGGGTTAGCATTGTGACTAAAAATTACTGGAAAACCATGGGAAGACCTCACCTTGGAACCACACCCATAGTAGTAAAGATGGCCAATGGGTCTATTGTGAAACCTATTGGGATGCTAGAAGATCTCAAGATCAAGGTCTTTGAACATAAAATAAGAATTACCTTCATTGTTATGGATTTCTCCAAGCACACTTTGGCATCTGAGATGATCTTAGGACGTCCTTTCATGAGGAAAGCAAAAATGGTGCATGGCTGGTCTAAAAACCATGTCTACTTGCAGTTCCAAGATTCTGTCATTCGAGTGGGTCTTGTAATTGGTCGAGCACATCCTCTAGGAAACAAGTTTATAATTGATCATAGATCTAACACCACAGTTCACTCAACCCCATTGCAGTATTGTTACACGTGTAAAGCGGACACTAATGTTGGGGAAGATTCTCCTTATATGGATGTAATATCTGGGATGACTGAGTCGGACATGTAGATTGGGTCCACCTAGCAGCAACCATAGACACTTGGGGAAACAGGGGGACAACCTGGATAACACTTGAGGGGGATGAAATGCCACCACTCGTACCCTTAAATATTCTAGAAGCAGTGCATATAGCTTCTGATGACCTACAAGATGAAGGTCTGGCATTGGAACCAGTAGCGTCTCACAAGGCTATAGCCCACACGATTTGAGGTCAAAATCATCAATTGAAATTGACTTTGAGGACAAAGAATCTGAGTTAAATCTTAGTGCAAATGTGGGGACAAACCATTTAGGGCCCATTGGTACCCTAGATGACAATCTATCCAAGGGAGCAGAAGACACAAGTAGCGATTCATTTAGTGACTCTTCACTAGAGATCGTCCGTAATCAAAAATTAGACAAGGAGAATAAGAGATATAAGAGGCGACGATATCGAGAAAATGTGCGTGCTAGAATAAATGAAAAGAAATCTACCGCAGAATGGATTAATTATATAGGGTCATGTGATGCTCATCGAAAGTTGGTAGATAACTGGGGTGAATACCTTCAAAGCGTTATGTGGTGTAGTCCACAACCCATTGACATCGGACAAGTAGAGGCTATAGAGAAACCAAAGTTGAGCCGTACTATAAGGAGACGACAAAATCGAAGTTAGCTCAACAACAAAAGGAATCGGAAGTGAAATCACAGTCCCCTGAACAACAGAACCCCACATACTTACACCCTGCACGTGAATATTTCAAATCCTACACCACAGAGGAGCGTAAGGTTGTGTATACAATGGCTCAAAGAAAACCTATCGATGGAAGCAATGGAGTTTATGAAGGTCCAGTGATAGTTAAGGAAATAGAGTTAGCAGAACCAGGAGAAGAGTCCAACCTATTTTCATTGCCCAAGATCTGACAGAGACTGAGGAGTGTGTACTTAAAGAACTTCTCAAGGAATTCAGGGATATATTTGCCTGGACATATCATGATATGAAAAGTGTTCCACCTTCCGTGGTGCAACACACAATCCCCATGAATAGCATGGCTAAACCAGTTCAGCAACGACCCTACCCAATGAATCCTGAATATGCAAAGATCATTCAAGAAGAGATTGAAAATCTTGTGAAATGCGGATTCATATACCCTATTGAGCACTCAGAATGGGTGTCTCCAATAGTGATTGTATAAAAAAAGAATGGGAAACTCAGAGTGTGTGGATCTCAAGAAGGTCAATGCCGTCACTAGGAGGGACCATTACCGGAGGACATTTTTCAGGGGAACTAACTACTAAAAAGGTGTTGCAATCAGGCTATTGGTGGCCTACCTTATTCAAGGATGCATCACTTTTTTTCAAAAGGGTGTGATGAATGCCAATGTTACAAGATCACACAACAAAAGGATAAGATTCCCTTACATCCTATTAAAGTGACTCAACCATTTGAAAAATGAGGGTTGGACTTTGTAGGCCCAATTAGTTCGACAGCTCGTAGCACTCAATCTCGATATATTATTGTTGCCACTGACTATGTGACAAAGTGGGTGAAAGGCAGGGCGACACGTAAGGCTGATGCAAGGTCAACTGCCAAGTTTGAGAACATTATTACAAGATTTGGTTGTCCCTTTGAGATTGTGAGTGACAATGGCACTCATTTTATAAACGGAGTGATAAAAGAACTCACTACCAACTTCATGATAGCTCACCATAAGTCCACACCTTATTATCCACAAGCAAATGGCCAAGTTGAGAGCACCAACAAGACCTTAATCGCTATCTTGACCAAAACGGTGGAAGCTCATCGCACAAATTGGGATTTGAAGCTGACTTCAGCCCTATGGGGCTTATCGTACTTCTTACAAAGTGGCTATTTATTGTACACCATTCAAAATAATATATGGCCAAGAAGCAGTTATGCCATGGGAGTTTGTAATTTCTAGTCTACATGTAGCTTCACAAGAAGGTTGGAATGGTAACCCTTTAGTTGAGCACTTATATATCCTTGAAAGGTTAGATAAAGAAAGGAAATTGGTTGTGCAAAACGCAATTGTGGAGAAAGATAGAAGGAAGAAATGGTTTGACCGTCATCTAAATAACAAAGATATCAATGTTGGTGATAAAGTCCTTATGTATGGAGTACATAATGAAAAGAAAATTTTAAAATATGCAGGAAAAGGACCGTATAGAGTATGTGAAATCACCCCACAAGGAGCCATTTGTGTGGAGACTCTTGATGGAGTTGAAACCATGTAAAAAAAGCAGTTGATGAAAGTTTTTTTGGAGGATTTTCAAAGCATTAAGGCTCAATGGCTTCACGAGTTGCCACGTGGCGGCCGCAGATGAACCCATATGCAAGGGAGGAGGCCAGGCACCCAGTCTTTATAAGTTGGGCCGTGAGGTGGAACTAGTACACAAAGGGGGAGAGAGGGGAGCTCCCTCACCCCGTGGCGACGGCGGCCCTGTCGTGCGTTATGCAAGCGCTCCTGTCGGCCCTGTCGGGTGCTACATGAGGGTTTTAATCAGGATGGGCAGCGCGGTGGCGCGCCCGCGTGAACATAGAGGAGAAGGCGGTGCCCCGTTGATGACGTAGCAGCTCTGTAAGGCCGTGTGCCCGCGTGTCAAGCGGTCCCCGTTTTTTAGAGGAGAAGTCACCCCCCCCCCCCCCCCCCCCCCCCCCACCCCCCCCCCCCCCCCCAAAAAAAAAAAAGCGACATCGCCATTGCTTAGCAAGGGGAGGGGTCCCACAACAGGGAAGTGAGCCAGAGAGGGAGAAGTGTCGGGCGGTTAAAGGTGAGCCAAGGGGAATGTCCCGCGGTAGTGAGCAGGAGAGAGAGAGAGAGAGAGAGAGAGAGAGAGAGAGAGCCCGGAGGCCGCCAGGGTGTACAAAACAAAAGCAAAGACCGGGTAAGTCAAGGCAAAGGAAAAGGCCGGGACCAAAGTGAAGGAGGAGAGAGAAGAGGTAGGTATGAACCGGACAAGAGGTGATCAAAGGGTAAAAACAGGTGCAGTGCAAAGCTAAGATCCCAAGGGGTAAAAATATGAAGAAAAAAGGAAAAAAAAATTAAAAATAAGCCTAAGGGGCAATAGCAACGTCGCTAATGCCCCCCCCCCCCCCCCCCCCCCCCCCCCCCCCCAAAGTGCAAAAGAGAGAGGAATTGAGTAGATGAAGCAAGGCGGTTACCTCCTTCCAAAGATGCCAAGTTGGGATGCCACATGGACCAATAAAGAGGCAGTTTCTAAAATTGAAGACCCCCCCTATAAAAGTCAAATTTTCATCACATTAGGGGCTTTGTTTCGGGCTTTTTTGTGCCGTTGGATGCCTGCAAAGTGGAGCTCTCTGACAGTGTCAAAGCCCTTTGTATTTTCTCGTGAAAATACAAAGGGCCATGGTGATGGCAGTGGAAGCCTGTGTACATGTTTGGTGAAGTGCAATCAGACACTATTGCCCCGTCTTGTTTTTGTTTCCCCTACCCCCTTCTCTTTCTCCTGCTCTGGTGTTTCCCCTCGGTGCCGGCAATGTGGATGTGTGTGCCCCCCCCGGACCGACGGTGTTTTGTATGAGAGAGTGAGATTGAGCAGTTGTGTGCGTGTGTAAGGGTGGAGACAGACCGTGGCAGTAGGTGTGCTTTGTGTGGTGGATTTGTGGAGTGTGTGGACAGTGGAAATTGAGCACGCGGTGGTCTGCTAGTGTGAAGTGTGTTTTTAAAGGTGTTTTCCAAGAGGATAGGGGTGTTGTGGATACCCTGAGCTATAGAGAGGCCCTTGTGTTTGTGATGGGTGTGTTCCTCCATTTCCCCTCTCCATCTTTTGGTGCCCCCACGAACGAGTGTACTGATGCGGCCTTTCAAGAGCAGGTGCTGCTAGTGATGGCTTGGGCGGGATTTACCATTTTCATTGGGGTTGAAGATACTGGCTTCAAGACTATGGATTGTTCGTGTTGGAAAGCGGTTTATCAAGAGAAGACGATGCGGTACAAGTGTTCCCGCTCCTAGTTCGTGGTCAAGAGAGGCTATGGTTCGATAGCCTTGGCGAAGAAGAGAAGGCAGATTGTGAAGCCCTTGACGCGGATTTTCAAAGCATATTTGCTGCAGATGCACAGCTAGATAAAAGTAAAGTGAAAGCTGGACGGATAGAAGCAAAGCTTGGAGGGTGATTTTCAAGTGTTTGAGTGGGAATTCGAAGCCCTATGGGGGAAATTGATCAAGGTAACTGTTGCACAAGATGCCAGTTTTTTAAAGGTGAGTAAATTCATGGATTGCCTACATGAGGAAGTACGAGATAAGGTGGAGATAGATGGCCCGATGTCGTATGAAGAGGTGGTAGCTCTAGCGAGAGGACGAATCAAAAATATTTTGACAAAACACAAGGCTAGGCAGGTTTTGCAAGGTGCAATGATGCCAAGGCAGTGTAATGCAGTGGTAGAGCCACAAGTAGTGCAAAGGGAAGTGCAAGTGCAAGAA
This sequence comes from Adiantum capillus-veneris, assembly GCF_014529385.1. Lineage (NCBI taxonomy): Eukaryota > Viridiplantae > Streptophyta > Polypodiopsida > Polypodiales > Pteridaceae > Adiantum > Adiantum capillus-veneris. The sequence continues at coordinate 129,854,100 of NC_140938.1, read as the reverse complement.
GAACCAAGGGTTGTTTGGCTACAAAGAGACAGGGTGGTTCCTATGCCAAAGATGCCGACTAGAGCGGTTCCAACTGTGGAGGAAGCGCAAGTGGTTCCAAAGTGGACAAAGGATGTGTTGCCAAATTCGAGTGCGACTGTAGAAGCTCCATTGAAGTGGGGTGAAGAGCAAAGAGTGTGGTTTGCAGACAAGGTCGAAGCAGTGAAGCTAGAGGAGGTTCCTGAGCTAGAAACAGAAGAGGAGACTGAGTCGAGTGACAGTAGCTCTATGGATGCAGACACAAGTTGGGAGACGAAGTCGTCTCAATCCGGGTATGATGAGTTCGACCTCTTAGATGTGGGTGGAGAGACAGTGAATGTGTGCAAGGAGTAGCATGAAATGCAAGCCGAGGTGCCTACTGAAGACCAAGTGAAGCAGTCTAGGCCTACGAGTGATGATGTGCAGGTAAATCTCGCGTGTAGTGTCATGCTAATGGCCGTGTTGGTGAAGGTAGCAATAGAGTATGCCATAGTGGTGCAGGTGTTCCCGCTCCTAGTTCGTGGTAAAGCGAGTCTATGGTTCGATAGCCTTGGTGAAGAAGAAAAAGAAAATTGCAAAGCCTTGGAGGTGGCTTTTCAAAGCAGATTTGTAGCGGATGCGCAATCGGATGAAGTAAAGCATAAGCTAGACGGGTTGAAGCAAAGCTTGGAGGGTGATTTTCAAGCGTTCGAATGGGAGTTCGAAGCCCTTTGGGGGAAACTGATCAAGGTAACTGCTGCAAAAAATGCCAATTTTTTGAAGTTGAGTAAATTCATGGGTTGCCTGCATGAGGAAGTGCAAGATAAGGTGGAGATAGATGGCCCAATGTCGTATGAAGAGGCGGTAGCTCTAGCGAAAGGGCGGACCAAAAAGATTTTGAAGAAGTGTGAGGCTAGGCAGGTTTTGTCGAGTGCAGTGATGCCAAAGCAGTGCAATGCGGTAGTAGCCAAGCCACAGGTGGTACAAAGAGAAGTTCAAGTGCGAGAAGAACCTAGGGTTCTTTGGCTACAAAGAGACAGGGTGGTTCCTATGCCAAAAGATGCCGGCTAGAGAGGTTCCAATGGTGGAGGAAGTGCAGGTGGTTCTAGAGTGGACAAAGGAAGTGTTTTTAAGTTCGAGTGTAGTTGTTAAAGCTCCATTGAAGTGGGGTGAAGGCCAAAGGGTGCGGTTTGCAGACGAGATCAAAGCGGTGAAGCTAGAGGAGATTCTTGAGCTTGAAACAGAAGAGGAAACTGAGTCGAGTGACAGTAGCTCTATGGACGTAGACACGAGTTGGGAGACAGAGTCGTCTCAATCCAGGTATGATGATTTTGACCTCTTACATGTGAGTGGAGAGACAGTGAATGTGTGCAAGGAGCAGCATGAAATGCAAGCCGAGGTGCCTAATGAAGACCAAGTGGAGCAATCTAGGCCTACGAGTGATGATGTGCAGGTAAAGCTAGCATGCAGTGCCATGCTAATGGTCGTGTTGGTGAAGGTAGCGATAAAGTAATAGTGGTACAACAGGTGCAAAGTGTTTCCAAGAGGGATAGAGCAACCGTACCTATGGAAGAGGACGAGGAGGATGTGATAGAGAACGAGTTTCTCTCGTCTTTGGTGGATCTTGATGCAGCAGTAGCAGAGCAGGTAGTTGCAGTCGACAAGCAGGTGGTGCTTATCGACCTTGAAGGGCCAGTTGACAAAGAGGAGCTCGACGGTGCTAGAATTAAGTGCATGGCAGATGAGAAGGATAGTGCAGAGTCAAAGTTAGAGGTTCTTCCTATGCAGTCGGTGCCCTCTATGACAGGTGATGCGGATTCCAAGGTGGTGTCCAAGCTTTCTAAGGAGGTCTGTGAGTGGTGGTTGAAGGGAATGCTAATAAAGTCAGCTATGCAGTGTGCTGTTAAGCAGGTACAGGATCTACTAGACAAGGATCTAGCTATACATGGTTGGGAGGGTGAGTTAAGTATGTCAGGTATGTCAGGTCTATTTGGTGTGAGCGACAATGCAGGTATGTATTTGGATGGTGAGCACAATGGTGATCCATTTGGTGTTCTGAAAGATGTTTGGTTGCCAGTGGGCATTTTTCCAATAAGTGCTTGGAGTGGTAGAAGTATGATGTTGGCGGTTTGGATATGCAGCGGGTTATGTGCCTTAATGTGGCACTATGCAAGGGTGTTGCACGTGGACGAAAGAAACCAATGCAAGGTGTTTGATCCAGGAGGTTGACGACGGGTAAAACAGGGGGTTGGGCAACCCACATGAACAAATACAACGGGTTATAGGTACCACTTATGTACATATGGTAAGGGTTTTGTAGTGTGCAGAAAGTTTTTTTTTTATGTGCAGTTTTTTAGTGCAATAAGCCCATGTGTGGTTGAACATAATGTTCAACGAGGGGGTCGACAATGATGGTGCAACCAAAGTTGGTCTGAGATAGAAAGTGGTCTATGCCAAGCAGAGGTTCCAGGCAGGTGCAATGTAGAAGGTTAGGGTAGGTACCAAGGTCTTGGGCAGCCAAAGGGTAGCGGAAATGTATGCTCAATGTGGTTTTTTAGGCCAAAAGAGCTACGGGATGGTCCATATGGGACGTCAAATGAAGGTGCCCAAAATGCCAAGTCAGTGCTCTGGAATGTAGTGTTTGATGTGCTCTAGAAGCTGGTCCAGACGGCTCATCAAACGGAGCTATGCAGAGAGAGATTTGCCATTTTGAAGGTGAAGGTGGTTGCAAATTCCTGACAGGATGAACATGTGTGGCTAGGCCAGAGAAGTGGATGTGAAGTGATAGAGTTGAAGTGCTCAATTTATGGAGCCTGTTGGTCTTTTCAGGTTGATGATCGGACTCACGGTGTGCAAGATATGACTTGTTGAAGATTTTTCGAGGGCCGGGTCTGAGCTCACTTTCCTGCATCAAAGGATGCAACATCTGGTGTCTTTTGGGGCGTGGCCAAGGTTCTTGATGATAGTGTGCATCATGTGGAGCTAGCACAAATCGACGGTGCATAAATCGAGTTCTTGGTCAGTAAGATATGGCGAGTCAAAGTTGGCGGCAGGTGCTAGAGAGAACAATGCAAATGGTTTTTCCAATTTTCGGGCTGTTAGTTGGAGGCCACGGCAAGGTCTAAAGATGACGGGATCTATGACGGTTCAAAGCCATCGTAGTGGAATTTTGGTCGAGCCTTGTGGCTTGGAGATCCGACCCCGGAGCCATTACAAGGATCATGGGGAAGGTGGGCAAAAAAAGTAGTTGATGAAAGTGTTTTTGGAGGATTTTCAAAGCATTAAGGCTCAATGGCTTCACGAGCTGCCATGTGGCCGCAGATGAACCCATATGCAAGGGAGGAGGCCAGGCGCTGGTCTTTATAAGCTGGGCCGTGAGGTGTAACTAGTACACAAAGGGGGAGACAGGGGAGCTCCCTCACCCCGTGGCGATGGCGGCCCTATCGTGCGTTATGCAGGCGCTGCAGGTGGCCCTGTCGGGCACTGCGCGCAGGTTTTGGTCAGGATGGGCGGCGCGGTGTCGCACCCGCGTGAGGAGAGAGGAGGAGGTGGTGCCCCGCTGATGATGTGGCAGCTTTGTAAGGTCGTGTGCCTGTGCGTCAAGCGGTCCCCGTTTTTTAGAGGAGGAGTCACCCCCCCCCCCCCCAAATAGAGACATCGCTATTGCTTGGCAAGGGGAGGGTCCCACAGTAGGGAAGTGAGCCAGAGAGGGAGAAGTGTTGGGCGGTTAAAGGTGAGCCAAGTGGAGTGTCCCACGGGCAGTGAGCAGGAGAGAGAGAGAAAGAGCCCGGAGGCCGCCAGGGTGTACAAAACAAAAGCATAGACCGGGCAAGCCAAGGCAAAGGGCAAGGTCGGGACCAAAGTGAAGAAGGAGAGAGAAATAGAGAGAGAAGAGGCAAGTATGAACCGGACAAGAGGTGATCAAAGGGTAAAAAGAGGTGCAGTGCAAAGCTAAGCTCCCAAGGGTTAAAAAATGAAGAAAAAAGGAAAAAAAACAAAAAGAAGCCTAAGGGGCAATAGCGACGTCGCTAATGCCCCCCCCCCCCCCCCCCCCCCCCCCCCCCCCCCCCCCACAAGTGCAAAAGAGAGAGGAATTGAGCAGATGAAGCAAGGCGGTTACCTCCTTCCAAGATACCAAGTTGGGATGCCACATGGACCAATAAAGAGGCAGTTTCTAAAATTGAAGACCCCCCCCTATAAAAGTCAAATTTTCATCAAATTAGGGGGCTTTTTTGTGTCGTTGGAAGCCTGCAAAGTGGAGCTCTCTGACAGAGGAGTGTGCTTGTCAAAGACCTTTGTATTTTCTCATGAAAATGGCCATGGTGATGGAAGTGGAAGCCTGTGTACATGTTTGGTGAAGTGCAACCAAGCCACTATTGCCCCGTCTTGTTGTTGTTTCCCCTCCCCCCCTTCTCTTTCTCCTGCTCTGGTGTTTCCCCTCGGTGCCGGTAGCGTGGATGTGTGTGCCTCCCCAGACTGACGGTGTTTTGTGTGAGAGAGTGAGATTGAGCAGCTATGTGCGTGTGTAAGGGTGGAGACAGATCGTGGCAATAGGTGTGCTTTGTGTGGTGGATTTGTGGAGTGTGTGCACAATGGAAATTGAGAGGCGGTGGTCTGCTAGTGTGAAGTGTGTTTTCAAAGGTGTTTTTTGAGAGGATAGGGGTTTTGTGGATACCCTGAGCTATAGAGAGGCCCTTGTGTTTTTGCCGGGTGTGTTCCCCCCCTCTAGCGTCCTTGTCTGCTGCCCATGAACCTAGCACTTCAACATTACTTGCAGCAAGCACTAATATTGCAAGTACTCAACCTACACGACCTAAGAGTACATATCAATGGGTCCCCAAGGCCTTACTTCCAGATACCTCAACCCTTCCATCCATTTCAAGAAAAACTTCTCATGGAAAACCAAGAGTGCACTCTAGGAGAGTCAAGACCAAATCACGATGGATTCCAAAACGACTATTAGAAGGCTAAGGCTACTATGATGGAAATGATCAAATTTGGGTACCTAAAAGTAAAATGTGTCTTTCCCTATCACCTACAAAATCATGTGAGTCAATCAATGTTACTCCAAAGCCAATGGCACATCGTGGAAAGAGAAAGATCATAGAATGCTACACACCTATTCTAGAGCTAGTTTGGGTTCCAAGGCAAAACCAAATTATTCCACCTAGCTCAGGAAGGGGGGAGTCCCATGAAGCTTCTAGATCCTCATGTAATGCATCCATAGAGGTAAAAGCTTCTCCACACCCTCCCCCTACAATAGTGGACCTCCATGAAGCTACAAAGGAATCTACACCTCCTAGTGTTCAACAATCACTTGATGAACCACATCAAGTTCGATCTTGGGAGAGTACCTTACCACCCTTGCAACTCAATGAGGCACCTAAGATAATAGAAAAATACTGGCAAAAATCCTCACCTATTACCAACTGGAACAATTGGTTTCAAATGGTGACTAGCATATTTCAAACAGTGATCCACCCAAGGAAGGGCGGAGTCCTCACTCACGTCAATATTTTGGATCCCCATCCTCTTAAATTTTCTTCCCTAACATCTGAACCACTTGAGGGATTGTATATACATAGCCTTATACTAATTCTAGCAAACAAACAAAATAAATAAATAACAAATAGTAAAAGATAGATCCTACACATAAGTCCAAATTCACCATGTCACATCAAGCAACACACGAAAACAACTCTTATGTTTTAAAGACCTAACCAAATCTATTTGTTTTCTTAGAGATGGCTAGTTAACTAGAGGCATGCGCTTCTATTTTTTATGAAGGTACCCTTTTTATTTTTCTCAAGTGTTTCACATATGCTACCTTCTATTTTTTATGAAAGGTACCCTTTTTATTTTTCTCAAGTGTTTCACATATGCTACCCTGTACTTTCTTGCAAATGGGATTTGGTAGAGAGACTTGCACGTGAGAGAAATTTTGAGGATTTAGAATGGCTAATACGTCTATGGATAACTAGTGATCCCTACCCAGTGGCAAATGTTTCTCCAGTGGCACATGCTTATTCTTTTGCACAAGATGAGTATCCACGCATAGCGAGGTTCTTGATTAACACGCTTGCGCAAGAGGATGATGAAGAAGAAATAATAGAGACCGAGGAAGACTATGGCCTCACAAAAAATGATTTTGTTTATCTAGATGATGAGGATAGAGGCCTAGCCTTAGGGATACTACCCGGTTTATATAATATCCTCTTTCCTTGATTCTAAAAGGGACGAGAGATAGGTAGGTTAGGGGTCTAGATTGTGTTGAGTTTGTTTTCTAGGAGTTTTAATTTTTTCACACTGACATGCCTCCTAGAGGTATAGTGCCTTGTTGTTTGATATTGTTATGTAGAACTTATATGGATTTCCATCCACATGGATGATGACATCTACTTTGAGGAAATGAGCAACTCCATACCTCTAGGTGTACTACTTTCCATGATTCATACTGGTGGATATGTATAATTGCTAATTGTCATTTTTCATGGTTTGTTTGAGTGAAATAGTTATGTTTGTCATCTTCCATTATAGGATGTATAAATTTGTCTTTGCCTAAGTTGATTGAACTAGAGCTTAATCTTATAGATGAGCCTTGAGATTAGGAGACCGTGACTTTAGGTTAACTTATTTACTTGACCAGGAGTCCTAGTTGATAAAATTATCTAAGTATTTGAGACCTTAGGAATGTTTTAGGCATAGAGAAGCTTGCTCACTTAAACAACAATAGACACTAGTGAGAATACCAAGGAAATGGAAGCAAAACACATAAGTGCCACAAATGAAAAATCTTACATTGGAAGAGAAATCCTGGCTTGATTTGGTACTTCACTCACATGTATTGTCTATAGTACTAGAGCCCTAGAGGTTCCTAGTGTGGGCGCTTTTCCTTGAGAAGCAAAAAGTCTCGGACATACAAAATAAGCACACACGTCAAATGATTGTGAACCAAAAAAAAAAGGCATTTAAAAGACCCATCGAGCTTACAATTAAAATTTCAAGCTTTTGTTTGGAGTTGTGAGAGCTAGTTGGCTAATCAAAGCTAAAAATCTCAATTAGGGAATCTTGCATTTAGATAATCTTCTTAGCTTAGCTAGTACTAGAGTAGTTGTCTTAACCTTAGTCATAGCTAACTAATTGATAAACTCATCCACAAGCCCAAAACTCTTGATTAATCAATTTCATCAAAGTGCAATTTATTTGTCCTCAATGGCAGTCTAGCATTTCATAAATCTTGTATTTACTTATTTCCACATGTACTTTACATTCCTCTCATGATTTATTGCCATATAATTTTGCTTGCATAAAACAATGACTTTGCCTTACATATTCAACTCTAGATACTCTACAACATGGACAAAAATGGGCTTTCTCTCACTAGCTTCCGAGGGCAGAATCTACATCAGAAAGGGGGGCATGTTACCACCAAGCAACTACCTTTTTGTTGAGATGTCGAGCTCTACATCTTGAGCTGGCATCCACTACGGGTCTCCAAAGTGCAGTACACAGAGATTTACTGTACAAGTACAGTGGTTGTATGTACGCTTGATTGTGGACACTCGTTGAGTGTACAAAGCGTTACAGGTACCACGATAGCAGGTTCAGCAAATTTGCAAGTTTTTGCAGATTGCAGGTATTTTGTCTTAGTGCTTCAAGATATCTGACGGTTTCAATCAGATTGTCACTGAGAAGCTTGAGAAAAATAACTACCCTGCATGGAAGTTCAGAATAACAAAGTTCCTAAAAGGAAAAGGTTATTGGGACTATGTAGAAGGAGACAATGAAAAGGAACCAGAGATTCCCGAGGCAAATGCTACAGCAGAACAAAGGAAAGCTTTGAGGGACTGGCAACAAGGCCAGAGCAAAGTGATGTATTGGCTTTCTATGAGCATCACAGATGGCATGATGGGCTATCTACAGGATGCTGAAACCCCCGCCATTGCATGGAAAAACTTAGGCAGAGTGTTCGAGGTGAACACCAAGGCCAGGAAGCTTCAACTAAAGTCGGAGCTAAATCAAGTTAAGAGGAACAACCTCTCCATCAATGATTATGCCTTGAAGATCAAGAGTATCATTGAGGCTCTTGGATCTATTAAAGTCTCAGTGGAAGACAATGACATTGTCCGTGCATGCTTGGATGGTCTAGGAGATGAGTATGTACATTTCAGGTGTTCCATGAATACAACAGACGACATCCCCGTGTTCCAAGATTTGATTTCTATGCTTATTCTTGAGGAGAAGAACCTTGACACATCTTCTTCTCATGGCAGAAATAATTCTGAACAGGCCTTCTATTCTAACTCCAACAGAGGTAGAGGTAGAGGTCGTGGTCGAGGCCCAAGGGGTTGCAGGGGCCAATTTCAAGAAGCTCAATCAAATCAAAACAATACAGGTGGCAGAGGAAACCAGTCTCAAGGTAGGGGGAGTCAAAGAGGTCGTGGTGCAGGATCAAGCAAGCAGAAACATACTCCAGATAGCACAGAATATTGGACTTGTGGTGAAAGAGGTCACATGTCACGTGACTGTCCAAATGGAAAAGCAAGTGGAAAGAGAGAACAGGGCAACTATGCATCTACTAGCAAAGATGCAAATGATAGGAAAAACGAGCGCATGTTTGTTATGCAGCATGTAATGAATACAATGACTGCAGAGAATTCCACCCAAGATGATGTTTGGTATGTGGATTCAGGTGCCTCTAATCACATGACGTCTCGTGGAGAGTGGTTTAGAGATATGCGCAAACCAGATGTGTCAGGCTATGTGCAGATAGGAGATGACACAGCTCACCCCATTGCTCATGTAGGGGACATACCTCTAAATACGAAGAGTGGGAAATCAAAGTACTTAGCAGATGTACTTCATGTCCCAAACATTACAAAGAATCTTGTTTCTGTTGGAAAAATGGTTGAGCAGGGTTTGCAGGTTCGCTTCAATCCAAATGGCTGTTATGTAGAAGATTTCCAGAATGGCTGTAAGCTGATCACAGAGGGCAAATGTGTGGGCAGAATGTTTACGCTGAATGTAGACATGCCTGAGGTAAAAGCTGCATTATTTTCACAGGGCACAGGTGTTGTGGCTGATGTTGACATTTGGCACAAGCGCATTGGCCATGTCAATGAGCAGACATTGTGCAGCATGCAATCAAAACAGATTGTAAAAGGTTTGCCCAAATTCAAGGTGGATGGTATGCATAAAGTGTGTACAGCATGCCAGTTTGGAAAACAGTCAAAGGGCTCATTTCCACATGAGCGAAATGTATGTAAAAATCCACTTGAGGTGGTGCACACAGATGTTTGGGGTCCAACCGATACTGCAAGTATACATGGTTGCAGGTATTATGTCTCTTTCATTGATGACCATACAAGGAAAGTATGGGTCTACTTCAGGCATAACAAAAGTGAAGTGTTTGGTCACTTTCAGGACTTCAAAGTCATGATTGAGAAGGAGACAGATATGCAAATCAATACATTGAGGTCAGATGGAGGGGGAGAGTACTTCTCCAATGATTTTTCAGATTTTTTGCGAATGCATGGTATACGCAGGCAGTTTACATGCAGATATACTCCATAGCAGAATGGGGTTGCAGAAAGGAAAAACAGGCACATTGCAGAGGTTGCACGTGCATTGATGAATGAGAAGAACATGCCTCATCATTTCTGGGCTGAAGCTATAAATACAGCTATGTACATTATGAACAGGACACCTACAGCTGCGGTGCATGATGTAACGCCTGAGGAAAAGTTTACAGGTACAAAGCCTGATTTGGCACACTTGAAAGTGTTTAGCTGCATAGCTTACGTGCATGTACCAGATGAGTTGCGTAGGAAATTGGATCCTAAAGCAGAGAAATGTATTCTTGTGGAATATTCCCTTGAACAAAAGGGGTACAGGTGCTACAATCCTACTACACGAGAATTATGAGTGAGCGGAGATATAGTCTTTGATGAGATGAGCAGCTGGTATAGTAATGCACATGGCACTATTGAGCCTGATGTAAAAGATGATGCGGTTCTACAAAATGTGAGGCCACAGTCACAGGTTTTGAGTGGACCACAAGAGTCCTCTTCTCGTGGCTCTGTTGAGAAGCCATGGAATGGTAGAATACGTACGCAGGTTACTCCACCAGCAGGTACAGGGAATGTATCACGAAAAGGAAAGGAAAAGGTTGATGAACCTCCCTTTATGGCTGATGCACCATCAGGTTTTTGACATGTAGACATGGATTCAAATGGTTCTGAACAAAGTCTTGATGAGGAATTTGGAATTCCGGCTGTCAGGACACCTGGTGTAAGGAAAGTACAAGAAGATACTAGAGGGCAAAGGAGTGACCCAGGACCGCGCAGATCTAACAAAGTCAGAAATCCAATTCAGAAATTGACTTATGATGGGTATCTAGCTCATCACCAAGCCTACATGGCTAAGGTGATACAGGATGTGGAGCCTACATGTTTTGATGATGCAGTTGGAAATGTGCATTGGGATGATGCAATGAATGAAGAGATGGCTGCATTGGAAGCAAACGACACATGGGAGTTGGTGCCATTGCCAAGTGGCAAGAAAGCTATTGGCTGTAAATGGGTGTATAAAACCAAGCATAAGGCTGATGGTAACATTGAGCATCACAAGGCAAGGCTAGTCACAAAGGGTTATGCACAAACGTATGGCATAGACAATGAGGAGACCTTTGCTCCAGTGGCAAAGATGACGACTGTGAGAGCTGTCATAGCAGTGGCTACATCTAGAGGATGGATTATGCATCAAATGGATGTAAAGAATGCCTTCTTGAATGGTGAGTTGTAAGAGGAAGTGTATATGGATCAGCCACCTGGTTATGTCGATCCAGGTTACCCGGATTATGTATGCAGACTTCTCAAAGCTTTGTATGGTTTGAAGCAGGGCTCTAGAGCATGGTATGACAGGATTGCCAAGTATCTTGTCAGTATTGGGTTTAGGAGAGCTCATGCTGATCATTCACTCTATGTACGTGAGAGTGATGTGGGGATTGTGGTCATTACCATATATGTAGATGACTTTATTATTGTGGGTGACAATGCTATGGAGATTGACCATGTGAAGGGTCTTCTCAAACAGGAGTTTGAAATGAAAGATTTGGGCGAGTTGTGCTACTTTCTTGGCATTGAGGTGATCAGACTCCAGAGGGTGTATGGCTGTCTTAGAGACAGTATGCTTTGGACATGTTGTCAAAGTATGGTATGGCTGATTGTAAGCCAATTTCTATTCCCTTGGATGTGAATGCAAAGTTGAGTGCAGAGAAGGGTGATGTTGTTGAGGATGTCAAGATGTACAGGAATATTGTGGGTAGTCTAATCTACTTGACTATCACGAGGCCAGACTTGAGCAACACAGTAGGCTTGGAGAGTCAGTTCATGCAGGAAGCCACATTTGGATGGAGTACGACACACACTTCGGTATGTGCAAGGGACTCTGGACTACGCATTGTTCTATGCATCAGATGCGCCGTTAGCATTGTATGGGTATACATATGCAGTTTGGGCAGGTAGCATTGTTGATAGGAGATCTACGAGTGGCTTCATGTTCTCTTTTGGGAGTGTTGTTGTTACTTGGAGCAGCAAAAAGCAGCCTACGGTTGCTTTATCGAGCACAGAGGCCGAGTACAGAGGTGCAACAATTGCGGAGTGCGAGGTAGCTTGGCTACGCACATTACTTGAGTACTTGGGAGTGCAGGTGGACCAGCAGATTGTCATCCATTGTGACAACCTCAGTAGCATGCAGTTGGCTAGGAACCCAGTGTTCCATGCCAGGACTAAGCACATAGAGGTCCATTACCACTACGCTCGAGAGCGAGTGTTGGCGGCGACACCGACTTGGTCTACGTCAGTACAGAGGAGCAGATAGAGGATATCTTTACCAAGGCCCTCGGAGCTAAGAAGCTTTGACGTTTCCGGACTATGCTTGGACTCTGCGACATGCAGAGCTCGAGGGGGAGTGTTGAGATGTCGAGCTCTACATCTTGAGCTGGAATCCACTACGGGTCTTGGCAGCTTACGGCATTTACTCACTGGAGCGTTAGGTGACCGCGACACGAAGGATCTCTTCCAGTGATTCTACAGCTGGACTACACTTATAGTGCCAGCCTAGTACGCTTCTAGCGTGTTCACACTTAGTGACCGCATGTACATATGTGCTACTTTTCAGTTTTAGCACTTAGTCATTTTGTACTCTCTTTTCTGTGAGAAGAAGAAGAAGATTTCCATCTCTGTGTGGTGTGTGCTTGTCTTGTGTAGCTCTCTTGCATCCTCTTTCTTTACACTTTTGTGTAGCCATGGGCCGGGCTTGTCGGACCCACTAGTAGTGTATTATGTTATTGGCCGGGTTTGTCGATCCCGTAGGAATGGTTAAGAGTGATCGCCAATGAGAGGCGCACGCTAAAACTGGAACCTATAATATTTGGGTAAGATTGGCTAAATGTGGGCACTCAAATGAATGGGCAAGCCCATATAAAAGTCAATCTAAACCTAAAATACCTCATTCTCTCATTTGTGCAATGCAACAAGAGTGCTCTTGCTCCATCTCCTTCTCCGTCTCCTTTGTGTACTAGTGTGTGTGTGCATGCTTGAGAGAGTGATCGAGCATTTGTGCAATGCAAGAAGAGTGCTCTTGCTCCATCTCCTTCTCCGTCTCCTTTGTGTACTAGTGTGTGTGTGAGTGCTTGAGAGAGAGAGAGAGAGAGAGAGAGAGAGAGAGAGAGAGAGAGAGAGAGAGAGAGAGAGTGATCGAGCATTGCTCTTTTTAGCGGCGAGGAATCCTCCACGACAGCAAGAGTAGAGCAGTGAGTGACACACCATTGTCATCTTTGAGCTTACTAGGTTAGGCTAGTTGCGTGTTTGGAGCCATCTGCGGCTCACACAGAGTGTTAGGCAGGTCCCTTGCTTTGATACGTGTGACAGAATCCCACACCGAGCATCCGTGATTTCTTGGACCGTCCACAAGTGGATGCCTAGTGTGGATGCATCGGTCGGCTAGGGTGGGGCTAGGACCACTAGTGCCAAAGAGGTAGCATTCATCATAAAGAGACCACACCCATATGGCCACCATTTTTAGAGCATTCTGTTGGAGATCAAGCCTACCTTAGTCCTAGTTTAATATCTGCATACAAACATTCAATAAGGCTAAAGGGTATTTTACTCTTTGGGGACTTTTTACCTTTAGCACCCTCAATCCTCTCCCTAAATCACTCCAACATCAACTGTAGTCTTTCAACCTCCCTCTTCCTTATTGGACCCTTCTCATATCACTACAATCACTCCCTATATATAGGGACATCTGGTTTGTATCTGTGTGAGCGTTTTTACCAAAAGTTTAATATATTGCTAATTAGTTCTCATGCCTTGAATCATTCTCTATCAATGCTATTAATCTAGTATGGTATCAAAGCTTCGTTAATCTAACAATAGATTGATAGAGTGCTTCTGAGTTTTCATTAATGAAAACCCTTCAAGACTCGTAGAGAAGAAATGAAAGGATACTGTGGAATTTCTTCAAATTGCAGAACCACTAAGCGTGATTTTGAAATCTAAATGGTTTGGTGGTCAATTATAGCATAAACAAGCATCAATTCAAGTTTTAAGAGAAGGCATAAAGCTTCAAAGTCTCCAATTAATCATCACAGCTCTGCATCGATGTCAATGGCAAATCCAAGTAAATTTACAATGCGTGGAAAGGAGATCGTGTAATCTTCAATCGGCACCCTTGCGAGCTTCAATTCAATCTTTGTTGTTCAAAAGATTCTTTAAAGCTCCTTTATTGTCAACGATTGCATTCGCTCGATTGGCATTTCTGCATCTCTACTCTACCAGCAACATTTGTCCATAGCGATGCTTAATCTAGGCCATTTTGCCTCTTCTTACACAGTTTATTCACAAAACGAGCAAGTATTGGCTCTATTCACCCTCAACGGCAGTGTTTTGCTCTAATTGAAGCTCATCCTGCGCAATCGGTTTGACAAAAAGTAACCATACCGATTTGCTATCTAAGCCATGGCGATTCTCTACACACCCTCCACTCAGCATGTCCAAGCTTACATGGCTCTCACCTGCAAGGGACGACCTTCGTCGAAACCTGCAAAAACGCAGTGCAATAGTTTTCATTTTTTTGTTTTTAAAAGATTGTAAGGCTGCTTTAAGAACCCTGTCGCATAGCACTTCAATTTAAAAATCAAGTCATAGATTGCCTTGCTTTATGAGTCTTGTCCCTTATCAATTCAACCTAAACTAAAATCATAGGATTGCCTTGCTTCATAATCATCATCAAACACATTTTTAAGAGGAATTACTCAACTACGCAAAATAAATAAAAAGGCTTACCTACCTTTTACCCTTGTAAAGAGAATAGACACATACCCTTGAATAAGTCAAGAGGTAAGACCTTCTCAAATCAGGCAATGAGTAAGATCTCGTCTACGTCTAGCACAATCACATACAAAACCAAAGCACTAGTAAATCATGACGAAGAGGTAACTTCCAGAGATACACATATATGTGGTCCTAGAATTTACAGAATAGCTAGAAAGAAATTCTACCCATAATGTAAAACTTGGTATGTCAAACCACAACAACCTAAACAAATTTCTGCGTAAGACGCATTTGCCAATTAAAATATTTTTTTGTACGGAGTTTTAGACACTGGTAGAGTAGTACTCTACTAAGACCAGTCTTAATATGGAAGCCAGTGACAAATTCAACGGCACAAAATTCTTTACATGGCAAACAAGAATAACATTCAGACTTATGAAAAAAGGATTATGGGACATTGTAGGAAGAGAACCTACAGGGACTTCAACTAGAGAAAATTCCTCAACATCTGAGCAAAGAAATATAAAAGCTCTAGGTTTTGTTTGGTACTACTTCCAAGACATCTAAAATCATGCTCTTCATAGAGTTTTTTTTCGCTTACAAAAGCTCCCGACGCTACTATATCAGCTCACCTAAGAAAATTCAAGAGTTTACAGTCACAATTAGCAGGAATCAACAAAGATGTGGAAGAAGATATCAAAATAACTGCTCTCATCAAAAGTATTTCAACTCTTGATGAGGATTCTAGCCTTGTTACCACCCTAACAAATCTTCCTACACCCATCTTAGCTGAGGCAGAGGCATCTCTCTTAGAAGAAGAGAGAAGTATCAATAAGAAACATGAACATTTTGAAATACAAGGAGCATACTCTACTCAAACTAAGGAGGGCAACAAAAGTCAACGACCATTCTACAAAGGAAGCAGCTCAAAGGAACCACAAAAGAAAACATCGTATGCACATTTTGTGGCAAAGGCAATCACACAAATGAATCATGTTTCCTTAAACAATGGATAAAAGCAATGTACAAACGAGAGTCAGATTCAAAGGATGCAGATGAAGAAAGACTACCTCAAATGAAGAAAACCTTGTGCATGTGGATGAAGAATGGGCCTTCTAAGGTCAATATAAGCTAGGAAAAAGTCTTTTGTGTATCTCAAAACACCTTCTTTTAGTCTACCTAGTATCTCACTAAGCTGGATGAACTCTCATATTGTATCCACCTAAGTGAGCCTCACAATTATAAGTGTGGTTTATACTTAGAGTGAACCTTGAGTAGGTGTATCACAAGGATTTTTTTATTATGCTAGGTCATCAACTTGAAGGAGGGTTTGTTGGAGATCAAGCCTTATGACCTAGCTTAGGGGTACCTTAGTCCTAGTTTAATATCCACATTTTAAGCATTCAATCA
>NC_140938.1:129168357-129233357 GCF_014529385.1 Adiantum capillus-veneris | reverse complement strand
GGCGAAATTTCTCCTTTTCCCCTTGCTCTCAACCGGCTTTTTAGAAATTGCGGAGTCCACAAGAGTGTCAGGTCGACAAAACCTAGGTTTAGTGTATCCCACGGACAAAGTTAGATCTACATTTTAAATATCTTTAGTGAGAAAACCTAAGAATTTAGACCGTGGTCATGTGAGGCATAGTTATCCATTGGGAAAACAATGCATTCAACGGATAACTATGCAATATTACTAAGCCTTCCCTCAATAATGGCAACCAATGAAAGACCTCAGCATGGTCATGCGGGGCACCGTCAGTCACGAGGACTTGCAGTTGGAGGTTCACAATGAGGAGATGAGTGTTGACGACAGGCAGCTGTAGGTTATCGATCCTGGCCAGAGGGAGCAGAGTGCTGACAACAAGGGCCATATTTAGGCATTGGAAGGCATGATTGGCTCCACCTTTTTGGTAGGCAACTGTTTTTAAATTTGGATTTTTTCTAATTTCATTCATTGAATGCTCCTAAGAGGTTGCTTTTACAACTATGCCAAAATCGGCATAGTTGCAAAACATTAGGCATAGTTCTATGTGTTAGACGTACTGAAAACTAAGCCTCATGTGACCACATCCTTAGTCAATTTGCCCCAAGTAATTCTCACATCTAGATTTGCCAAATTTTTGGATTTTTTTAATTTGAGCGCTGCCGAGAGAGAGAGAGAGAGAGAGAGAGAGAGAGAGAGAGAGAGAGAGAGAGAGAGAGAGAGAGAGAGAGAGAGAGAGAGAGAGAGAGAGAGCTAGCCAATGTTCTAGAAAAATGTGTCTCACTTTGCAATTGTGCCACTTGAGAACAAGAGGAAAAGCTAAAATTCCACCTACATTTTGAGGAGATTAGTAAAAAATTAACTCATTTCCTTAAAATCCCTTTTGGAACACTCACCAAAAGGAATTGGATATAATGGTAGCCAACAAAATTTGTCACAGCATGGTCACACGGGGCACCATCAGTGGCGAGGATCTGTAATTGGAGCTTCACAATGAGGGGGATGGGTGGTGACAACAGGCAGCTGTAGGTTGCCAAGCCTAGCCAAAGGGAGTAGAGTGCTGACAACGAGGGCCCATCTTCAGGCATTGGGAGGGATGATTGGCTCCGGCTTTTCTTTAACTATCCCAAGCCTCAGTCCCAAGACCTCAAACACCTTCGAAAGTGGAGAGAGCTAGCAGGGAATGAGGGTAGGGAAGTGGAAGAAGAAACATGTCGTAGGAGAAAGAATTAGTTCCTCACTTATCATAACTCTTGTTGCTAGCATACATAATAGCATAGTAATGAAGAATAAGTAGATGGCAAGCTTAAGCATTGAAGCATGGCTCTTGGTTGGATTTGCACTCCATAGCCAAGAGTGTTGGTGTAGGCTCTCAACCTCTACTTGCTTGGAGAAGGAGAGGGAGCTCTTGCACTTTGCATAGCACACAATGAGAGTTTTTGTGAGTGTGTGTGGGTGAGTATACCCCCTAAGAAACCCCCTAGCTTGCTTGGGTCGACCCCCCCTTGTAGCTCATGCTTGAAGCTCATTGGACCCCTCCAGGCCTAGCCAATCATAAGCAGGAGGCATTACAAGCAACAAGGGTAGCCTTGAGACAAGTGTCCCCCTTTCCCCTTTGAGAGAGAGGGCTAGATAAATGCAAAATCAATTAATTAAATCTCCTAAATTATCATTGGACCCCTTGGGTGGCCAACCAATAGGCTTCAGGCACACCATGAGGAACTTGACAAGTGTCCCTTTTGCTTTCTTTGTACCATGCATGCCTTGTGTGAGTGTGTGGGTGTTCTCTCTCATCTCCCCTCATGTAGGGCTCGCCCCTTCCTTGTAGGGATTGAATATTTGACTTTTTGACACCTCAAGCCCCTCATGCATAGGGCCAGTTCCCACCACAAGCTTGGCCATTAAGCACTTTAAGCTTGGGCTGGGTTCTCACCTCAAGTGCAACCCTAGCATCTCAAGCATGTCAAGCACCTCAATCATCTCAATCATCAAGCACCTCAAGCATCTCAAGCACCTCAAGCACCTTAGTCATCAAGCAGAACAAGCACCTCGAGTTGGGTCGGGTTCCTGTGCCTCAAGGACAGCCCTAGCTTACCTAAGGTCAAAGGACTTTTACACACATTATTGGAGTTCTTCAATGAATCTAACCCTAAGGTCTTATGCTCCATTGGTTAGCCTTGCTCTTTGATAGACCATCTCTCATTTGGGCCCCTTTACCATTGGCCCCGTGTTGAGATAGATCTATAAGCACATGTCTATATCTTAACCCTTGTTCCCGTTTATTCTCCCACATTAAGTGATCAGTTTAATATGACAGAATCATTTGGGTTGGTTAGATATTAGATATTAGATTTTATGACAAGATGCCTAGCAAGTAAAGGGTGGGAGTGCTTGTGAAGAAGCAATGGGATGTTTTTGACATTTATGAATTGCAACTCTACTCATATGGGATCACCTATTCTTGCAACTAGAAGGCATATTGCATTAAGCAAGAAGTTGACAAGGCAAATAATTCATGTTGAGATTGTTAGTTTGCAAAAAAAAATGTTCTCAATGTTGCTTTGTCTGCACCACGGTGGGAGGACACATGCTAACGTTTGTGATGGAGGTGTGCAATATATCTTTGGCTGCCCTATGTCAACATCAGCTTCATGTCTAGGATGTTGACTCTTGGATCGCACTTATGACTAATCATGTTGAGGGAAAGAAGCTCTATGCTCTTGGTAAAAAATGTTGTATTTGTATATTATAAAAAAATACCAACTCTAGAAATGAATGCATTTTATGTAGACATGTTGAAAAAATCTCAAGGTAGAAGTGTGCCAAGAAACAATGGGTTGTTTTCGACAAATAAGGGATTACGTTTTTTCATAGATGCAATCACCTAGGCTTGCAACTTAAAGGCATGTTAAATTGTGGAAGAAGTTGACATGGGCAAATAAATTCATCACGAAATCTAGGGCTCTTGAAAGAAAACATCGTGTTTAGCATTGCTTTGTTTATACAAAGGTAGTAGATACATGTTGATATTTGTGAATGTGAAGTGCAAAGTGTCTTGGACTGCTTTACGTGCATCAACTTACAATTGCATGTTTCTTGGACTACACTTATTGGAGGGTATGTCGAGGGGTAATCAAGCTATAGATTGATGAAAAGTGACGGCTCCTATGCGTGCATCTTAGGTGAACATATGCATGGTGAGATTATCACCAAGAGTAATTCTTTAATTCACTTTTGTGTGAGTGTGGTCCACTATTGAAAGCACAAAATTGTTGAGGTGCTTCCCATCTGTCATCTCTTGGAATGAAATGTCTAAAAATTATGTCCAACAAGAGCAGGGATAAAGAAGCAAGAACCTGACATGGGCAAACAAACTCTAAATTATTGTTAGTGATTGTGATTAGCATTGACTTTTCCAACATGTATGCCAAATTTGAGGCATTTTCGAAAGAATTTTTGACAATCTTGATGTCCAAGTTCTTCTCCTATCACAATCACCTTTGCTTGCGCATGTAGCAACATGCAAGAAGTTGATTTCTAGCATAAAAATCCACGTTATCGTGTTTATGTAGCTTTTGAAAAAAAACAGTGTTTTACTTGCAATAACAAGACAATGGGTCACTTCAAAAGGAGTCATGCTTTGAGAAGTAAGCTGCAGGTTGATGCAAATTGAGGAACATCCAAATTTGTGGATCACATTCTAGCTTAGGTTGTCGTATGGCAAGTGGTATATACTTTTAAAAGATCAAGTTTTTATGATTTTAATGTAGAATTCTATCTCTTGAACCTATTTTTTGGGTGCTTTAGAGGACCCGGCGTATATGCTAATGTGGCAAGCCACCATGTCTACCTTGCTCAGATATGCCTAGCAAGGGCAAGACTGGTAAGCTCAAGGCTATTTTTTAAGTGATTGTGGAACTCGAGCTTCTCTTCACAGGTGATCACATATGCTTCTGTTCTGAAGGGTGTGACAACATGCAAGGCCTTGATGTGGGCAAACATTTCCATGATGAGATTGTTATTTAGGGCCTATTGAAAAAAGGTATCATGTCCAACATGCATGCCAAGTGTAGTGCACTTTTGAAAGCACAATGAGTTTTTGACAGACTTCTAATATGCATGCCACTTTTAGGCTACACTGATTGACTATAGAATATGTTGGAAAAACCCAAAGGTGTAAGGACATGGGTCCTATGGGCAAGGCCACCGGCACGGTCGGATAGTGTGTACGCTAGGGGGAGGCTATAAGATAGCACAGTTGGGTGGAGACTAGCACACGCATTACCACCGCCCTTTCACTGGTATCCGAGCTATATTTTGGGAGGAGGCAAAAAGCGGGTTGCATGTGCGTGCGATATTATGCTTCTCTCCCACGTTTTGTAGACAGCGATATCTCCGCGGTGCAACAAAAGAAGACAGGCACGCTTTCTTGTGCACAACACGTGGATAGACAGCGACAGCTGACAACGGCTGCCCCATCTATGCCCTCCACGGCGCACGACTAGGGCAGGCGACCAAGGCAAACTCGATTGGCAACTCGGACAGCACCGAGGTTCCGAAGGCTTTCGTTGGCTGCACGCGTAGGAAGGCCCGCTTACCCTTGCATGAAGGAGGGCCGAACCCACCCCATGAGGATAAGAGGCCAACACTTTAACATCAAGCTATTGACCCTTGTTGTGTATAACAAGGAAAGATAGCATACTTGTGTTGAAAGGAAAACTAGAAAGAAAGCGAAAGCTTCAAACGTCAAGGAAGTAGCTTCACCCTTCCTTTTCACTTTTTGGAGAAAGGAAAGTTTTCCTCCAAAAATTCTTTTTTCCTCAAGGAGGTAGCTTCAAAGTGAACAAGCCCTCACAAAAACGACGGGTTTTTGTGAAGAATCAACAAATGTGTTCTTACAACAAACAAAAGTGAAGCGCTCAAATTCCCGCAAGGCAAGGTTCGCATGCACTGCAAATCGCGGAGCATACAAAACACAAAGACTTCAATTTCACAAGGTACAAGTTGTCTTTTTTTTTCTCTCTTTGCATTAGTGTGTGTTTTACCATGGCCAGTGAGGATATCCCACCTACACACACGTTTAGTTTTGAGCACATAGATCAAAATCAGGGCACCATGTGTACGGTTGACACTAATATGCATGATGACGATGATGTAGGAGATCATGGCCTTGTAGATATGACTGCTTTCAAGACTTTGGAACATCGCCAAAGCGTACTTAAAAGCAACCTCTCTGCACTCAATGCAAATGTTACCAATCTTACAGAGTTACTTGTGAAATTTATGAAGTCACAGACGACTCAAGGAGCCACAAGTCGCACGGTTCAAGGGAACCAAGCTCGCAAGACTCAAGGAGTCCAAGAGACAAGTGCTACAGAAGATGCAGAAGGTAGCAATGCATTACTTGAGAATATCACCATTCCTGAGTTTCACGGGGAAGAGCGTGACCGCAACAAGGATGCGGTCAATACGTTCTTACACAAATGGAGTGATATTCATAGATTGAGACACACCCCAGATATAAATACGGCTGTCGAAACAAGTTTACCTCTTAAAGGCAAGGCCTATAAGTGGTGGATGACATTTCCAATAGATGCTCGTCTTCCATCTTGGGTTGCGTTTCAAGCTTCTTTCTCCAAAGAGTTTTTGGACTCCAATGAAGAAGATAAGAATTGGTTAGCATGGGATGCATGCCGCATGTTTGGCCTCTCTCTCACACAGTACCTTTCGAAGTATCGGGAAATCATATTAAAACTAGAAGGTCTAGATGAATTCTAAAAGATACGGGGTTTTAATAGGGGTCTTGACAAAGACTATCGTCTTCATGTCAAGACCCAACATCCAAAAACTTTGGAAGAAGCCATCAGTCATGCCCAAAGATATGATGATGACCAAGAGAGGAAAGGAAATGTTCCCTACTCTAAGAATACTTTTGCTAAGAGCAATGTGGCTAAGATCCAATGGCAAGGTAGATCTCCCACACGTTCCAAGAAGAATAAGAGATAATCTACCTCTCTACACCCACAAGAGGCTAAGAAGCCTAAGCAATCACGAGATACTCCACGTGGGTCTCTCAGCACTGCTGATTTTCAGCATGCAAAGAAACACAATTTGTGTTTTAGATGTCTTTCGTACCAACATAACAAGAAAGATTGTCCTCTTTTGCAAGGCAAAGAAAAGGCCATGCACACGGTGCAATGCCTCACACTAGATTCATCTCCTAAATATTGTGATGTAGAGGTTCTTCATATGGAAGAAAAGCACAAGTGTTGTGTGCCTGCTTCAATGTGACAGCCCACCTTTGGCCCCCATGATTTGATTCGCATGCATGGCACTATTAACAGACAACATGTTCGTATTTTAGTGGATGATGGTGCAACTCATAACTTCTTGAACTATAAGCTAGTCAAGAAATTGAAGCTTACACAGACTCCCTGCTCTCACAAGTATGTGGTGGAGCAGATGTCTGGGAATGATAAAGAAGTATCGCACACGGTAGTTCCAGGGGTTGAGCTTATTGTTCAAGATCATACGATGACCCTTGACTTCCAAGTTATGAACATGGACCGTGCTGATGTAGTTTTAGGACGGGAGTGGCTACATGTTTAGGAAAGACATTGCACACTAGTTATGAGCACAACTCCTTATCCTTTATGGTCAATGGTAAACATGTGCTTTTGCTTGGTGAGAAAAATATACCATCTTCACCTCTTATGTGTACAACCGAGCTTTCTATTTTGCAGAAAGCAGATTTAATAGATGAAGTCTTTTTGTGTTACTGCTTGTCTCCAAGTCTTGTGAATTCTCAAGAGCAAAGTGCGGTGAATTCTAGTAATGGTATGCAACGTGCAATGAATTCTAATGGTATGCAAAGTGCAATGAATTCTATTGATAAACAAAGTGTTAATAAATCTAACGAGCAAAGCGCTCTCAATTTTAATTCTATTGAGCAACGTGCAACTGTTGTAAAACAAACATTACATGAATTACAAGATTCTCCATCCCAGCATAACTCTAGTTTACTTTCTTCTTTTGCACGGCAAAAGATGACTCACTTACTCATGGAGTATAGTGATGTGTTCTCAAGTGATTTACCACTGGGTTTACCCCCTACACATGATGTGCAGCATGGAATAGATGTCTTGCCAGGCACTAAACCAGTGAGTAAACCACCTTATCGTATGAGTGCTAATAAAGAAGCCAAGGAGGTTGAGAGTCACTTGACTGACTACCTCGCTCGTGGTTTCATTAGACCTAGCACTTCGCCTTGGGCATCACCAATTCTATTGGTAAAAAAGAAAGATGGTACTATGAGCATGTGCGTAGATTATCGCGGATTAAATGCGATAAACATCAAGAACAAGTATCCTCTACCTTGAGTGGATGAGTTGTTTGATCAAATCCACGGGGCAAGATACTATACAAAGATAGATCTTCGTTTAGGGATACCACCAGGTACATATCCTACTGCAAGATATTTCCAAAACTGTCTTTAGAACATGGTTCGGGCATTTTGAATTTTTGGTTATGCCTTTTGGTCTAACCAATGCTCCAGCTACATTTATGACACTCATGGATAGTGTCTTACGTCCCTATCTTGGAAAATTTGTTGTGGTTTTCCTTGATGACATTCTCATTTACAGTAAGATTGAAGATGAACACATAGAAATCTTACGATTAGTGTTTGAACAGCTACAAGCTCACGCGCTGTATGCTAAGCAAAGAAAGTGCGATTTCTTTAAAACAGAGATACATTACCTCGGTCACGTGATCTCTTATTTTGGCATCAAGATGGAGAGTGACAAGGTCGCTACCATTCTTCGATGACCACATCCCAACACGATTGAGGAGCTTCAAATATTTTTAGGCATGGCTGGATTTTATCGACATTATATCCGTGACTATGCCAAAATCACTGTTCCTATGATGGATCAACTCAAAGCAAAAGGTAAGACCTTTTCTTGGGAAGAAGCCCAAAAACGCAATTTCGAACAACTCAAGGTAGCTATAGCCACTGCTCCCATCCTAGTAATCGTCGACCCACTTAAGCCATTTGTGGTAGAGACTGATGCTAGTGATAAATCCATTGGTGCGGTACTTCTCTAGGAGGGAAGACCTATAGCCTTTGAAAGTAATAAATTAGATAGAGCTCAATAGAATTATTCTATTTATGAGAGAGAGCTCTATGCCATAATTCACGCTTTATGAACGTGGCGGCACTATTTATATGGTGCCAAATTTGAAGCAATTTTTGACCATGAGAGTATCAAATGGTTTACTACTCAAACAGACTTGAAGAGTCGTAAAGCTGGATGGGCAGAAATCTTTCAAGATTATGATTGTAACCTACGATATTGCAAGGGGCGATATAATGTAGTAGTAGATGCACTAAGTCGGATGCCTCGGATTAATTCACTTGCTTTCACCGAAACTAAAGAGTGGATTTTTGGAGTCATTACATGGCAAGTGTGCACAAGATCAATTATATGCTAAAGTGTGGAGTGCAGTTTCACACTCGCATGTCTCTGAACAACTAGATCAACATGTCTCTACACGCGCAGATAAAAACTCCAACACACAGAGCTCCACCCCAACTAAGGAAGAGCTTAAGCGATGGAAGAATTTTTCCATTGATTATGGCTACTTACTCCACAAAGGTAAAGTATGTGTGCCAAAGGACCCAGACACTAGGTGCCAAATCTTATTTGAGTGTCACGATAGTCCAAGTGCTGGTCATCCAGGTATTCATAAGACGTATGCCTTAGTTCGACGGATATTTTATTGGCCAGGCTTACATCATGATGTTCAAGAGTATGTACTAAACTGCCAACACTGCTAAGTTAATAAGGCAGAGCGCCTCAAGGTAGGTGGCCTTTTATATCCTTTAGAGATTCCACAAGGTAAGTGGGAGAGTATCTCTATGGATTTTGTAGTAGGACTACCTGCTACAAATCGTGGCCATGATGCCATTTGGGTAATTGTAGAACGTCTCACAACGATGGATCGATTCATTCCCACTAAGACTACGATTAAGACACCGGAATTAACACATCTATTTGTAGAGCATATATATAAACTCTACGGTCTTCCAGCTGATGCATGGTTTTTAGCACCCCTTCTGAAGATGCAATAAAGGCACAGTCAGTTGTTGGGGAGATGAGGATACTCTAGTCCAAGGGATCTCAAAAGAGAAGAAAAATCTACTTCACAAGCACCAAAGAGTAAAAAGTGCCATGGACAGAAGATACGTGGGAACGAGCTCTTATGCATGCCTACAACCTATATCTTACAGAATAGCCCATTCTATGTGTGAATTTCTAGTCAAATTTACACGAGGATGCTCGTGTGAACTCACAGCACAGCATACTCCGTTTTCACTTTTTTACCACAGTAAATATTTTTTACCACAGTAAATATTTTTTACCACAGTAAATATTTTTTACCTACAGTAAATATTTTTCACCTACATGGTAAATACAAATCACTTTTTACCTACAATAACTTTTTTTACCCATGGTAAATATTTTTTACTGCACCATAAGTATTTGGTAGGTAACAGTTCACTGTTACTAGAAGCAGTGATTGGGCATCAACAATGCAGTTACAGGAGGAGAAAAGGGGAAAATCTTATGGTAAAGGTGAGTCAACAAGGATAAAGACTTTTGAGTTGAAAAGAGACATGCTGATTTTTTCAAAGAACACGTGTCAAAAGAAGCCATGGTTGAGGATTTTTTGAGAATTTGATATTCAGGAGGACCCAACTGCCACCTCCCCCCCGCAGGTCCCCCCCTGACATGTGCAGAACCTCCAGTTTCAACAACCACCTTACCTGCTCTTAAATGCTGGTCAAGGCCTTATCCCCATGTGTCACAATCAAAAAAATCAGCATTTACCCTCCCCTCTCACATCACTCTAGAGAATATCTTGATGGTGACATATCAGGTGACCTCAATCTGTTGACCACCCTAAGCAAAAAGTAACCCCAATCAACGGATTTAAGCATGTTTATCCCTAATCCTAAACCCTCTAAGAAATCTATATAAGGAGGCCTTCTCTCACTCAAAACCAACACTTCACCCACTTCACCAAGCAACAAAGCTATGACGACATTGCTCACAACGAGGAGCTATGGAGGGAGCTCTACTCTCTCTCCCTCTCTCTCTCTCCCTCTAGTATGCTACATTACTAGCCCTAAAACCTAAATAAGGAGTCTTCTCTCATGCTCCATGGCCACCATACTCGCCATCATTCTCTAAGGTATTGATGTGTTGCTAGCAGGATCATACCTACTTGCTTGGTTGATTGTTTTTGACAAGGGATTATGCCATCCTTGGCTTGCTTCTCTATATCCTTGTTATGTATGATCAGATGCCGTTGTATTGTTAAGCTGATGTCTTGTGTATATATATGCTACATAAGGTCCCTAAGCTTCGTTTCTATGTGTTTTGCCATATGTTTTGATGCCATCATAATGCCAGAAGTCTCACTTGCCTATGTGCACTATGTGGTCCCTAAACCTCTTAATTTAGGGTGGTGCCCTCTTTGTTTTGTTCTTTGCTTGTTTGCATGAGGCGTGGTTTGTGGAGTGTGCACGAGTACAGAGGCCACCCGATTGCACTGCTCTTTTTCCCGCTATCATTTTGGTGCCCCCACTGAGGAGGGCTACACAGACCTTCAGTCCACAAGCAATGAAGATGTGCAATCTACAACATGGACGAATGGCGTGAGGAGTTTGCAAATTGGAGAACAGAAGAGGAGGAGGCTTTAGAGGCCTTAAAAGCTTTCATCGAGGTCTTGTTACCAGGTTGAAGTGTCATTGAAATTCAAGAAGTAAGTTCTTCTACATGCCTTGTTCGTGATCGTCGCCAACGAAGGAGAGTAAGAAGAAGAGCTTGATATACCTCTCCTCTCAACCTATGAGTGCTCCAGAAACCTCCAATGCACACGAGCTTGAAATATTCTACATCAACATACACGAAGGTACTGTGACACACATTAAGAGAAGAGAAAGCATCACCAGACCTCTCTTTCCTGAGGAGCCGACTAAGAGGAGGAAGATCACCTCTACACCTAAGTGGCCCAAGGCCGCAGCGCGTGCTCAAGCATAAGGTAACATTTGGCTTAATCTCATTAATAAGGGATTACATGACCACTACAGGCAAGAAAAAGGCTAGTGAGCAACCAACTTCAACCTCCAACTTGCAACCACGACTCTCACCCCTAAATCCTCCTGAAGCAAAGAGGCGAAGGCTTGCCTACAAGATTGCCGCCCGTCTGCGAGTGCTCCCAGTGCACTTTGTGAATCTAGACACCACCAATCCCAAGCCAACCTCCTGTCCGCGTGAAGATCACTTTGGATATTGTCCAAAGTGATTTGGAGACCGGGTTAAAAGCCTCCCTGCCCTACCTTTGCTGCTAATTTTCAAGAAGTTATCTCAATCTAAGGAAACTATCTTAGTTGATGATGTGCTGCACATTAATGGTGTCACTTTCATTCGTCATGCTGATTATGGTAATAGCATCCAATTGTTGCTTGCTAAAAGGCTCAGCATTGTACAAAGTGTTGCCATCACGCCTTACGTCTTCACAGATGCATCAGGAAGAGTCGAAGTGATCTGAGGTGCTGACCTTCTGTGGCTGATCAGGCTCATTGGTCCCAAGGTGGTGCAACTAAGCTAGGCTCTTGTGTGTAAGTATGGATGCCACTAATGAGAATGATGATCCTCGCATGTTTCCTTTCCATTTTGTGCGTCATATCCGTGTGAATATTTGTATTGATAGAAAAATCTTTTATCAGCAAAGAATAGCCCTGTTGTTTGGAGGCGAGAGACTTGGGGAAATCTTGCGCTCTCCTCATCCTGTCATTCTACCCTTACTAGACTATTACCATTCCTTTGATGTGTCGATCTTCATCCTATTTTGAGCTAAGTTGTGCTAAAGCTCCAAATTGTAATTACCATACTCTATTTTAAAATAAATTGGAGCTGTTTGTGTAATTGTTTACTCTCTCACTTATGGCCTTCCCTAATTTTTATGGTAAGCCTGGGGAGGTTGCTCCAGACTTTTTGGATAATTTGGAAATGGCCTTTCTGGTATCGGGAAGGGATGACGAAGCTACTAAGTTAAGGGCCTTTCCTTTGGTCTTGAGGGAAGGTGCAAAATTATGGTATCAAACTTTGGCACCTGAAGAAAGAAGAGACTGGGAGTCCTTCAAGATGGCCTTCATCGAAGAATTTCGCCGCCATGAGCCTCCAGAGGAGATATGGAGACAGCTCTTAGAGCTACGCCAAACATCACCCAATGACTATAGAAGCTATGAAGGAAATTTTTCCAACCTGTGGGAGAAATGGTGTGCATCACTAGGTGAAGGAGAAAGGGTGCCAGAATGCCTAAAGAAGGACTGTTTCCTGGCAGGGCTTTACCCCATCCTTCGAGAAAAGGTAAAAAGTAAATTCCCAGATACCTTTGATAAAGCTATGACTTATGCAAGGGAGAAGGATAGGAAGTTAAAATTCCAAGCTCAACTACAAAGGGGAATGGAGCCTCCACCGCTAGCTCAATCTACGGCAAGGGTAGTAGCAGGGACAGGAGCAACAGACCAAGAGTCCTCTCAACAAGAATTACTTCAACAAATCACCAATCAACTAGAGAGCCTGTCCATCAATCTGGTTCAAGGTGTAAGGGCTCCCCAGCCAGGAAATGAACGAAATAGACAAGAAGGACAAAGGCAAGCACATGAGTACATTTGCTACAACTGTGGAGAGGTAGGTCACGACATGTATTATTGCCCCCATCCACGACGCTATCAAGGAAATCGTAATCAAAGACGGCCTCCTCGCCAGCAAGTCACTCCTCCTCGAGCTAGGCCCCTAAATGGACAAAATGCACACGTGGCTCCACCAATCCAAATATTGAGACCCCCTCCTCCACCACCACAAGCACCAGCAGAGATCCCTCCACTACCATCGGGAGGGGAGGATAGGGCTGTCTCTGTCATAAGTCTTGACAATGGTAAGGATAAAGGGAAAGAAAAAATGGAGGAAGCTGTTGCCATGCCAATAAAGAGAGTTAGGAGACAAAGAACTGATGAAATGGAAGCTTCAGAGCCGGATAAAGGGAATGAGGGTTCCTCCCAAGTGATAGGAGACAAGAAAAGGAAGAGTAGGTCGAGGAGGCACATAGGAGTAGAAGACTTTCCACTTGGGGTAGGATCCATACCTTACGACCTGGTAGCAGATGTGAGCAAGCAAGGACCAAAGATTTCATGGCAGCAACTCCTCCACCTTTCCCCAAAGATGCGTAGAACCTGGTCTAAGATGGTCAGCACCAGGAGAGCTAAGGCAAAGTCAGTTGGGTCTATTAGTGCAAGATGCATGAAGGATATCGTGCGAGTCAGCGAGTCTCCAATGTGTACGTAGATGGTGGAGCCGAGATTTGTGTTATGACAGAGAAATTAATGCACAGGTTGGGTTTGGAAGTAAACGAGCAAACTTCCTTACAAGCTAAGATGGCAAATAATGTAAGGGTGGCTTGTATGGGAAAGGTTAATGGAGTGAAGGTTTCAGCTTTTGGTGTGGCAATCTCAATTGATGCTTATGTGATCCCAACTAAGGGGGAGGGCTATCCGCTAATCCTTGGAAGACCTTGGCTTATGGCTATGAAAGCTAGGCAAGATTGGGAGACAGGTTCCCTTGAGTTGCGACCAAATCATAAGGTAGGTGGCAAGCAACAAAAAATTGTGTATGACATGAAGCAGGGTAGACAACAAGACCTAGAGATGGAGACTTCTATGGATGAATGGAGCACAAGCAGCTACTCTTCATCTGAGGATGAGTCATCTGAGGAGGATGCTAGCTCTTTGGAAGTCATGGGTATAATACTACGAAACCCAGAAGGAGAAGGTGGTCAAGACTCTCTAAACAAGGAAGAAGCCACAGGCTTAGAGGAGATGCTAGCTAAGGACCTACTAGAAGAAGAGAGAGAACCCTATTTGCAGGTACTAAAGAAGCATGCTGGCCTCTTTATAACTGATTACGAGCACATTAAAGGAGTGACGGTAACCCAACACCATATCCAATTAAAGGAAGGTGCCAAACCAGTGGTGCAAAGGCTAAGGAGATTAGGGCTAGTGCAACAAGATGCACTCTTAAAAGAAGTAAAAAGATTACTCAAGGCAGGATTTATCTACCCAGTGGAAGATTCTGAGTGGGTGTCTCCAGTTGTGGTAGCACCAAAGAAAAATGGGAAGTGGAGGGTATGTGTGGATTACAAGCCTCTAAACGCAGCCACAAAAAGGGACCATTTTCCTTTGCCTTTTCAAGATGAAATACTAAATGAAGTGGCTGGTTATGAAAGGTACACAGTATGTGATGGGTACTCAGGCTCCTTCCAAATCAGAATTGCAGATGAAGACCAAAGAAAGACTACCTTCATAACACCTTGGGGGTGTTTTTCTTAGAGAGTTATGCCTTTTGGTTTAACTAATGCCCCAGCTACTTTCCAGAGGTTTATGAACTTGGTGTTTCAACCTTACTTTGGTAAGTCCATACGAGTCTTCATTGATGATTTTTGCATTTACAGCTCTAGGGAAGTACATCTGTCCAAGGTTGATGAAGGTTTCACCCGTCTGGCCCAATTGGGTGGGCAATTGAATAAAGACAAGTGCCACATAGGTGAGAGCAAGGTCACTCTACTAGGCCATGTTGTGTCTCAAGATGGTATTGAGGCTGACCCTGGAAAGGTAAAGACATTGTTAGCTTTACCTACTCCTTCAAACGTGAAGCAACTAGTCTCCTTCATTCAAAAGGTTCGCTACATGGGACGATTCATACATCTCCTTTCTCAGGCAATCTATCCTTTGCAGCAGCTCACTAAACACACTACATTGACATGGAGTGAGGAGGGTGAAAGGTGCTTTCAAGAAGTTAAAACCATTTTGAGCTCATTGCATGTCGTCCTACAACCCACATGGGGTGAATTATTCTATGTAAATCCTAGTGTAGGTCCAGAAGCTCTAGGAGCTATCTTGATGCAAAAAGACCCAAAGACATCTCTCATGAGAACAGTCTACTTCTCTAGTAGAGTGATGACAGCTGCTGAAAAGGGTTTCAGCGCAACTGAGCAATTGGTGCTAGCTCTTAAGTTTGCAGTGGAGAAGTTTCGGGCTTACTTACTTCCAAGACAATTTGTGGTGATCACAACTGAGGAGGTTTTTCCATATGCCCTACAACACATGGAATTGTCTCAAAGAATAGCAAAGTGGGTGGTGCAGCTTCAAGAGTTTGACTACACACTACAAGTAGAGGATTCCACCGGTGCTTGTTTGGCAGATGTCCTCACACAAAGGTGTTATGAGAAGGCCAAGAAATAGTCACCTAGTAATGTACCGCCTATCCCGGAGCCTGAAGTTCTACTAGGAGCACACAGTCTGTATTTTGATGGGGCTTACAAGAGGACCAAAGACAAGGCATCAGCAGGCATAGTAATATTAGGTCCAGAGAAGGAGAAGATCTTTGCAAAAGGGTTTCATCTAAAAGAGGTTCATTCTAACAATGAAGCAGAGTACCATGCCCTTGTTTTAGGGTTGCAATGTTGTCTTTCTCAGGGCATCACAAAGCTAAATGTTTTTGGTGACTCCATGTTGATTGTTAAGCAAATGGTTGGTGTATGGGCCTGTAAAAATGACAAATTGTCTGTTAAGATGAGGGAAGCAAAGGCCTTGTTGAAGGGTTTTAAAGAAGTTCGAGTGCACTTTGTACCTAGAGTAATATTAGGTCCAGAGAAGGAGAAGATCTTTGCAAAAGGGTTTCATCTAAAAGAGGTTCATTCTAACAATGAAGCAGAGTACCATGCCCTTGTTTTAGGGTTGCAATGTTGTCTTTCTTAGGGCATCACAAAGCTAAATGTTTTTGGTGACTCCATGTTGATTGTTAAGCAAATGGTTGGTGTATGGGCCTGTAAAAATGACAAATTGTCTGTTAAGATGAGGGAAGCAAAGGCCTTGTTGAAGGGTTTTAAAGAAGTTCGAGTGCACTTTGTACCTAGAGATCAAAATCGAGAAGCAGATGCCTTAGCAGGTGAAGAACTACAAACTCTCATAGTAGGTGCTATCCTTGTGAAAAGTCCTTTATACCAGGGAAAGGAGGAGCTGCATGATTTACTTTACTTTCTTGAGCATTGTGAAGCACCCTCTGGTATGAGTAAAAGTGAACGTAGGTGGTTGGCAAAAAAGGCTACCAGCTATAGCTTAGTGAATGAGGACTTGTATTGTAGAGGGAAAGATGCTGTCTTAAGGAGAGTTCCTGCATCCCAAGAGATAAAGGATATTTTGTTTAGTTGTCATGAAGGTGTGTGTGGTGGCCACTTTGCACAAGAGATTACTAGCAGAAAGATTTTACAAGCAGGGTTCACGTGGCCAAGCCTCCATCGAGATGTACAACATTGGTGCTGCACATGTGAGGTTTGCCAAAAAGCTGGACCAAGGCGTCTTACCCATGAAAATCAGCATCCAATCAAAACCTATGGGCCATTTGAAAAATGGGGGATAGATGCAATAGGGCCACTACCTTGCACTCAATCAGGGAAGGAATACATCATTATGGGGGTGGAGTACATGACCAGATGGGCAGAAGCTCGTCCCACAAAGCGCATCATAGCCAAGGACGTGAGTGATTTCATTTTTGAATGCCTTTGTTGCCGTTTTGGCACACCTTTGGAGATTCTCTCGGATAGGGGACCGGGATTTCGAGCTGATTTAGTCGGGCAATTGATGAGCAAGTTAAAAATCAAGCGCAGGCACTCTACACCATACTACCCTCAGTGCAATGGTCTTGTGGAAAAGGTAAATGGTCTTATATGTAAAATCATCACTAAGCAAGTGCATTTACATCCTAAGGCATGGGACAAACACCTAGATGCAGCACTTTGGGCCTACAGAACATCCTTTAAAACATCCTTGGGGTATACACCTTTTCACTTGGTTTACGGGCAAGAGGCACTATTGCCTATAGAAGTGGAGCTAGCGAGCCTCCGAGTTCTAAAAGCACATCAAGAGGATAGTCAAAAGAAGCAGGTGGAAGGAAGAATCATCGATTTGGAGAGGTTAGGGCTAGATCGAGAGTCAGCAGTGAAGTACTATGCATCCCAGGCAGAGAAGAAACGAAAGAAGTTCAATCGCAACCTTGTCAAGGAAGGTTCTTTAGTGCTCAGATACGATAATCGCTTTGATCGCAGGAAGGATGGTAAGTTCTTGCTTAAGTGGGAAGGCCCTTTTGTAGTGATACAGAGGTTCTCAAATGGTAGTTACCAACTAGGTGACCTAGATGGTAAGGTACATTAGACCCCGGTAAATGGTTGGCGATTGAAGGCCTACCAATGTCGTCTTTCACAGCCATATGCTGGTGAAATCAATGCTAAGGATGGTTCAGAGGAGAGCTCATCATATTCGAGCTCCAACTAAGGTAACAATCATGTACATAGTCGTTTCAAAAAAAAAAAGAGAAGACAAAAAAAAGGAAAAAAAGAGAAGAAAAAAAGAAAAAAAGAGAATGCTACCAGTGAAAGCGGATATTGACAATGGATGGGGTATGGCTTTCAAGGGTCTAAGAGACCAGTTGTTAGTCATGGATGGATACAATTATTCATCAGAAAGGACTAAACAGGGTGCATCAGCCAAGAAAGCAGTAACATGGCAAATTCAATTGGTACCAGGTGGGTAAGTATTCAAGAGAACCCTATTGTAGCACAACCTACAGCTAGAGGCATCAAATACCTCTAGCTTAAGGGGGAGGGCTATATGATGCATGGTTTTTAGGACCCCTTCTGAAGATGCAATAAAGGCACAGTCAGTTGTTGGGGAGATGAGGATACTCTAGTCCAAGGGATCTCGAAAGAGAAGAAAAATCTACTTCACAAGCACCAAAGAGTAAAAAGTGCCATGGACAGAAGATACGTGGGAACGAGCTCTTATGCATGCCTACAACCTATATCTTACAGAATAGCCCATTCTAGGTGTGAATTTCTAGTGAAATTTACACGAGGATGTTCGTGTGGACTCACAGCACAGCATACTCCGTTTTCACTTTTTTACCACAGTAAATATTTTTTACCTACATTAAATATTTTTCACATACATGGTAAATACAAATCACTTTTTACCTACAGTAACTTTTTTACCCATGGTAAATATTTTTTACTGCACCATAAGTATTTGGTAGGTAACAATTCACTGTTACTAGAAGCAGTGATTGGGCATCAACAATGCAATTACAGGAGGAGAAAAGGGGAAAATCTTATGGTAAAGGTGAGTCAACAGGGATAAAGACTTTTGAGTTGAAAAGAGACATGCTGATTTTTTCAAAGAACACATGTCAAAAGAAGCCATGGTTAAGGATTTTTTGAGAATTTGATATTCAGGAGGACCCAGCTGCCACCTCCCCCCCGCAGGTCCCCCCCTGACATGTGCAGAACCTCCAGTTTCAACAACCACCTTACCTGCTCTTAAATGCTGGTCAAGGCCTTATCCCCATGTAACACAATCAGAAAAATCAGCATTTACCCTCCCCTCTCACATCACTCTAGAGAATATCTTGAT
Source organism: Adiantum capillus-veneris (assembly GCF_014529385.1). Classification (NCBI taxonomy): domain Eukaryota; kingdom Viridiplantae; phylum Streptophyta; class Polypodiopsida; order Polypodiales; family Pteridaceae; genus Adiantum; species Adiantum capillus-veneris. The sequence continues at coordinate 129,214,747 of NC_140938.1, read as the reverse complement.
GGTGACATATCAGGTGACCTCAATCTGTTGACCACCCTAAGCAAAAAGTAACCCCAATCAGCGGATTTAATCATGTTTATCCCTAATCCTAAACCCTCTCAGAAACCTATATAAGGAGGCCTTCTCTCACTCAAAACCAACACTTCACCCACTTCACCAAGCAACGAAGCTATGACGACATTGCTCACAACGAGGAGCTATGGAGGGAGCTCTACTCCTTCTCCCTCTCTCTCTCTCTCCCTCTAGTATGCTACATTACTAGCCCTAAAACCTAAATAAGGAGTCTTCTCTCATGCTCCATGGCCACCATCCTCGCCATCATTCTCTAAGGTATTGATGTGTTGCTAGTAGGATCATACCTACTTACTGGGTTGATTGTTTTTGACAAGGGATTATGCCATCCTTGGCTTGCTTCTCTATATCCTTGTTATGTATGATCAGATGCCGTTGTATTGTTAAGCTGATGTCTTGTGTATATATATGCTACATAAGGTCCCTAAGCTTCGTTTCTATGTGTTTTGCCATATGTTTTGATGCCATCATAATGCCAAAAGTCTCACTTGCCTATGTGCACTATGTGTGAGGTCCCTAAACCTCTTAATTTAGGGTGGTGCCCCCTTTGTTTTGTTCTTTGCTTGTTTGCATGAGGCGTGGTTTGTGGAGTGTGCACGAGTACAGAGGCCACCTGATTGCACTGCACTTTTTCCCGCTATCACCAGCTAGTATCATTAGTGATAGAGATCAAAAGTTTGATAATCACTTCTGGAGAGTTGTGTTCCAAAAGTTGGAAACTAAATTTAATCTAAGTACGGATGATCATCCAGAAACGAATGGTCAAACAAAAAGAGTTAATCAAGTGCTAGAGGATATGCTACAAGCGTACGTTATCAAGAAGCAAACCAATTGGGAAGACTACTTACCTATATTGGAATTTGCTTATAATAGTTCAAAGCATGTGACTACAGGGTTTAGTCCATTTATGCTTTTATATGGATTTCAACCTAGATCACCCGTTACGATGGGGTTGGCTACGGAGAAGATACAAAAAGCGAAAGATTTTCTCTGAGACCATTTTGACATGCTTCGAGTTGCTCGACAGAATGTTAAGCAAGCTTAAGATCGATATAAGAAGTATGCAAATGAGCATCGTCGTCTTGCTACTTTTGAAGAAGGAGACAAGGTTTTCCTCAAAGTTCCGGAGCATTCAGAAAGTCTGAAGACGGGAAAAGTTGCTAAACTTTCACCACGCTATTGTGGACCGTTTACCATTCTCAAACGTATAGGTCAAGTGGCCTATAAGTTAGCTCTCCCAGAGCACTCACGAGTTCATCCTGTTTTCCATGTTAGCCGTTTAAAAAAACAGCTAGGATAGAATGATAGTGTCATTGACACAGGTGTGTTAGTTGACCTTATCGAACCGCCAAGCATTCCTCATGAGCCCGAAAAGATTTTGGATTCTCATGAACTTCGCACCACACATCATGTCAGACGACATGTGTTGGTAAAATGGCTCGATAGACCTGAAGAAGGTTCTACATGGGAGAATGTCTTCGCACTTAAGAAATGTTTTTCTACGTTCATTTTTGAGGACAAAAACGATTCTCCAAGGGGGAGGGGGGGTAATGTGAGGACATGGGTCCTATGGGCAAGGCCACCGGCACGGCCGGACAGTGTGTACGCTAGGGGGAGGCTATAAGATAACACGGTTGGGTGGAGACTAGCACACGCATTACCACCGCCCTTTCAAAAGGAAGCCCTAATCTTATTTTAGTGAATGTGAGGACATGGATTCTCTCCAAATACAGTCACCTATGCTTGAGTATTCAATGCACATCGCATCATGCAAGACAATGAGGGGGGCAAACAAATCAATGATGGGATGGTTAGTTAGGGGCTATTGAAAATAACATTCTTGGAAATTCTTTGGGCCAATATGTATGCCGAGTGTGTTTTGTTTAGAATGAAGACATTTGTTAATGCTTCTCTTCTTTGTCCAGAGGAATCATTTGATATGGTTGTCTTTTGAGAGTTCTAGATGTCATCTCTTCCATTCTTCTACTTGAGACATTTGTTAATGCTTCTCTTTTTCATCATTAGTGAAGTGCGCGAGCGGGAGCGTGTGTGAGTGTGTGTGCAGCGATGCATTAGGGCCAAAAATGACTCAAAAAGGGCTGTTTGTTAATCTAAAGATTAAGGAATAGTCCAATAGTTATTTGACACGTATACAAAAGTATGGCACTCTTGTCTCCTCTATTGTGGGTTTTGGTGGTCCTATTTTGACGGAGAACCGCTAAATGTCTTGATCACAAGGCTAAAACTGCTATATTTAGGTGCTTTCGGCGAGAGAGCTCATTAAATTTGCGGCTCAAAGCAATGAAGTCTCGTCTTTTATTCTATTTTATATTTCACAAAAGCGTTGTCAAAAGATACAAAATCTATGTCAAAAGGCTCTCAAAACAAGAGCATTAATGATAAATCACCTACTTTTTTCAAACGTATACCTTTCTCGCTCTCTAGTTTGTGAGAGGTTTTAGTTTCTCTAGTTTCCGTCTATACTTTCTTTCTTCTCTAATCTCTGAGTTTCCATGGCATCTTTTGCATGTCGCCCTTCACATAACATAACTTCTTGTGACTTTCATAACGTTAGAGAGGATGGTCTTTGGAAGTCCATATCTTTTCGTGTGAATGACTGGGTAACAATGCTTCCTTCATGCAAAGGTGTACACAGAGTGAAGAGAACTAAACGCGATAAAGTAAAAAACCATTGGAAAGGTCGTGTTCTTGCTTTCAAAGTGATCGACAATGGCTGGCTAGCTAAGGTTCAACATGTGTACATGGCCAAGGATATGGTGTTAGACTGGGAAGAACATCCCACACTGCATTCTTACTGTAAGTACAAAAAAAAACTATTTGATACAGTGAATTTTTTCCTTTATCCCATTGTTTTTCTCATTTTTTGATTCCATTCTAGATATATTTCCTTCAACAGCTGTGGAATGGCAGCCTGTGGAGAGTCTGAGTGGGACGTTCAAAGCAATGCATAAAGGGATTGCAGATGCTATGTATGCTGACAAGCCACCTTCCTTTTACAAAACAATGGATTTGTTTGTCTATTTTGCAGAATACAAAGTTCCATCACGAGAAGGTGCATATGGAGAACTACATTAGTTACCCGTTCCCACCATAAGTTCACTTGATTGGGAAGCTCCTGATGCATGTACTATATCAAGCTTCAAATCCAAGATCAAAGAAGACATCCTTAAAGCTATGTCTCCGGGCAAGATATCAAGAAGGATTAAAGTTCAATGGTTCTTGCCTATACATGTCTTTGTGGCATGTTTCAAAACAATGGATTTGCAGAGGACAAAGACGATGTGGCTTAATAGAAGACTTTCTATGACTGAACTTGATAATGTTCTTGGAGACGGATGGAGCACCAAAGAAAATTTCCATATTGGTGACAATATTAGTTGTAGAGTAAGCCCAAATTCTATGTCTATCTCATATCAACTATGTCGTCAATCATTAGTTCTGGGCTACGACTATAGGAGATGGAGAAGCAAATTAGGTAGTTGGGTTCCTCTTGACTCTGAGGAAAATTGTCCAGAGGTTGAACTAAAGGTCACAGTACATCCACACACCGAGTATAGAAGCCTGATAGTAACAACAAATTGGAGACTAAATGATGTTAGAGAATCTCTTGAGTTTCTTGATGAAACATCTCCCGAGTATAGATTCAAAGTGGATGAAATTGTGGTGAGCACAAGGATGGAGAATTCAACCTCTTGCATCACATGCCTTCCCCCAAAACGAGTTGTATTTGAGCCACTTGCAAGGACTTGAAAAAACAAGTTCAATATTGTAATCATTTTGCAAATATATTTATCTTTTCTCTACTTATGTTGTTTTAAACTTACATGACATCATGATACACATTTAAGAATCGACAGTTGGTATTAAGTATTTGAAGTACAAAATTATGAATCACCAAAGGGTATATATATATGTTCATATGGACAAAATGAACAAAAGTGTACATAGCTTTTGTGGACTATTCAATCATGAAATTCCACTTTTCTTTTTGCCTGAGAGGATTCTGCATCCTCAGAGACCCTTTTCCTTTTGTGTTCAGAAGGGGGTGAAAGTTCAAGAGTGGGTGGTGGTGGTGACTTGGTAGGGGTTGGTGCGTTGGACCCCTTAGGGCTTGGCACGGGTGACTTGGCAGGGGTTGGTGCTTTGGGCTCCTTAGGACTAGCTGTCTTGGGTGATTTGGCAGCTTTCTTTGACAACATAAATGGTAGCTTGAAAGGTGAGCTAGGTGCCTCCCCCTTATTGTTCTTAAGTGTACGACTCTTTTGAACCTTGAATTTCAATGGTGAGTGGAATGGATGGCCCTTTGTATCTGCTCTTTTTTTTGCAGGGCTCTTAGTGGGACTCTTCCCCTTGGCAGTCTTCTTAGTGGGACTCTTCCCCTTGGCAGGGGTCTTCTTTTTGGTAGGACTCTTCCCCTTGACAGGACTCTTCACCTTGGTAGGACTCTTCTTGTGATCCTTTTTCTTTGTATGGATCTTTGCAGGACTTTTCTTCTTTTGATCCATTTTCTTTGCATCCAAACCTTTGGTGGCTCTACCTTTCTTTGGTGGCAAAGGAGAATCTGGATCATTTGGATTTATTGATCTTTCCAAAACCACAGAAACAGCCTTCTCTCTCACCCACATGACCCAAGACTCTGGATAGTCATGCAACTGAAAAAAATAGAAAAAGGAACTAAAGGACATGACATACATACATAAAACATCAAAATAAATACATGAACCACACTTACAGTGAGTGTAGTCATCCGGCACCTTGACTCAAGATATCTCCATGCATTTGCAAGCACCCTCCATCCACAAGATGTTGAGTCTGTCTGTAAAGGCACTTTTTGATTGTAGTACTTGAAAGCTTCTATATTGTAATCCTTGTTTGTGGTACTCAGGTGACCAACAATAACTTTGGCAGCACTGCAAGAAGACATTGAATCAAAAAGCTACTAATAGAAAAAAATGGGCCATCATCAAGCATAGATTATGCTTCATACTTACAGTTTACTTTTCCCATGGATACTTGACAATGAATTCATAAATATAATATCTTTCTCCAAAATATTGAAGATAATAAGACTCCAATGTCCTCTACGAAATAAAAAACAAATTAGCTAAGAATACCACAAAATGTTAAAAATAACATGTAAGGAGTTAAGAATTACCCTTCAACATAGGAGTATAATATGTAATTGCAGGTCAGCATGTTAAAATCATCAAAAAAACTTGAAAGGGTTCCTTGCTTGTTGAAAAGGCACTGTGTCATTAGAGGGTCAAGTATGGCAATTTGCATAGCTAGAGCCTCTGGAAGATCCCTCATAAGACACCTGGAAAAGGAAACACAAGCCACAATGAGCCCCTTGTGCCTGTCTGCCATGCACATGCACATTATCATAATTAGCAAAGCAACACACCTGAGAGAGATATAGAGCATAGTGTCACCAAGCTCAATGTTGGGATTTACAAGCATACTTGTGTCTTGAGGGAATATGTCCAAATATGCCTCAGTATCTCCAAACAAGGAAACATCCACCAACATTTGGCCTGTGACTTTTTCATAAAGAAGAGAGTTGGATGCTCTTAAAATTTCAGCTTGCTCTTTAAGGATAGCGTTCTCGGATATCATGTCTTGCTCCCTCTCAACTTCCTTAACTGCTTTAATATCCGGAGACTTTCTTGTCTCGTATTCATGTGTAACATCCTCAATGACAACCCCAGAATCTTTCTGCTGCCTGGAAGGAGGGATGTTTAAAATTTGGAAGGCTCTAAGATCCTCACTAGGAATGAGCTCAAGAGCCTTATCAAACTTGTACCTTAGCCTTGACACAAACACAAAATCTTTGCTCATAAGTGTGACCCTGTGAGCAAATGCAGCTGCAATGTAGCTATCATTCATAAAGTCTATGAGAAAATCCTCAGCAGCTTCCTGAAGGCACATCACAGCTTGAGACTACCACCTCACCGAGACAAAAGTTTTGATATTCATCATGCTTACAAGTCTATCAGATATCTCTTTCACAACCCTCATGAAAGAGAGCTTTGGAATTAGTAGACAAGTAGACTTTTGTGCCTTCCTTATTTCTCTTAGGGACTTCACCTGATAATTCAATCTCTTTCTGGCATTGGCCCTCTGACGAGGCTGTGGAGGGAGTGCTTTCTTTGCATCTTTCTCAGCATCACCTACTTCTGGATCGGTTGGGGCTTGGTAGACCTTCCTTGCAGTTTGCTTAGTCCTGGCCATTTGGGTAGAAGAACACACCACGCGACAGAGGGGTAGGCCACAACCTTCAAGATGTTTCTATCGCGCCGTGTGTGATGAGAAGGATAACACGACGCAATAGAAGGCTGGCAAAAGCTGTGGAAAGCGTCGTATGTGACCACCGGAACGTGCGAAAAGAATATCACAGAACTTCTTGTACGATGCGATAGAGGGCGCAACCACACCATAGAACATCGCCGTATCGCACCGTATGCGAGGTGAAATCTTTAAGCCGAGAAGCCTCGCACGACGCGATGAGAGCCCCACCCAGAAGTTGCAACATACGCTTATCGCGTCGTATGGGAAGCCATGAATATTTGGAGGTAGAGACTACCACAACGCTATAGAAGGCACACAAACACCGTTGGAAATGGTATAGAGCACCGTATGCGAGGTCAAATTTTTATGAAGTGTCGACCTCCCGCACAACGCGATTAGGGGTTCACCGAGACTCTGGGACTTGCGCCAATCGCGTCGTAAGGGACGCTTAGGAAGCGGTAGAAAGTAGAAAGTGCGCCCACATGCCCAACAGTTCCGGTCGCGTCGATGAGAGGAAACTTGGTTTGGCTTAGTGGACGGATGACAAGTGTACGGGTAGTTGAGGACGACGCGACGCGAATGTCGACTATAGGAGAAAGCACAAAATGAGCACGTGACAAGTGTTCATATACATAAAACTGTCCATACGACGACCGTTGTATGCATGCCACGTGGCACTTGTGCATGGCTAACACGTGTCACTAATGGTCATATATCGGATATATCTATAGCTTGGTCTCGAATTTTAAAAATGTTCCACGTTCACTTCTCGCATACGACGCGAGATATTATCTATTTTTGTGTAGTCCTTTCGCCTCGCACAATCTTATCTTTGCAATTTGCACATTGGTGGATGCTATCGCTTTTTGTTTGCCTTGTCACGTACGACACGCAGGGAAGAAGTTCCAAAGGTTGGGCCGAACGCCTATCGCGTCGTTTGGTGTTGTTTTACGGTTTTGGTTGGCTTTGTCCCGCACGACGCGCACGGAAGCAATTCCAAAGGCTAGGTCCAACGTCTATCGCGTCGTTTGGTACGTTTGGTGTTTGTGTGGTTTTGTCCCGCACGACGCGTAGGGAGGCATTTTCGGAGCTTGGATCAAGCACCTATCGCGTGGTCCGGTTTCGTTTTGGTGTGGTACATTGGCACTTGTACCTAGCTTCACCTGTCGACTTTTCCTCTACTATGATGGAAGGCCGGGAGGCGATTTTGGAGGAGAGTCCAAGTGAAAAACTATTGGTGGCTGTGATGGATGGTGGTGACATGGAGGTGTACACCAAAGCATATGAAATATTCAATCCTGTGTTTGATCTTGCAGCTTTGTTAGACCATTTGAAAGACTTCTTGGCAGAAGAATTCAAAGAGTTTGAAGAAGCAGTTGAAGGCAAGTGTTTGGTTTTAGATGGGAAGGCGTATTGTCATCTAACCGAATATACTACAAACTCAATTGAAAAGAGCAAAGTAACAAGGAGGTTTGGAAGATTTTCTAAGAAGACTTCCTTTGTTTGTCCACCTACCATTTCTTGTCAATTACATTTGAAACCTTGTAACCTTGTTCCAAAAGAAGTTGCTTTTCTTTTCTTTTAGTTCCTTAAAGTTGACATGCAAGGCAAAGCTGATGAAGTGAAAGATACAGATGAGGCAACAAATAAAAATGTTTCCACAGTTTTGCAGCTTGAGAAAAGTGAAATTCTAGAAGAGGAGGAGGTTGATGTTGCAGCTGAGGAGCAGGAGAGTGCAAATTTTGATGTTGCTCAATTTAGAGCTAGTACTGTCATTGATGAGCCAATAGATGAGGTAGAGGTATCTGAAGCTTCCCTTACTATTCCAAACCTTCCCTACTTCTTTATCAATGGGAAAGAGTATATTCCTCTCCATCATATCCAGTGTTTGCTTAATATGAGGGAGGACTATTGTATTGCAACCATTTCTGAAGCTTCTGAGGTGGCCAAAGATTTTATTGACACAGAAGAAGAGTCAAAAGAGGAGTTTTTGGCACTTGATCTTCATACATCCAATAAAGATTTTTTGCCTGCTCCTGATGCACTTGCTCTATGCATGAGAAGAGTGGAAGAGGAAAAACCTTCCCTCAAAGATGAGGATTTTGAGAAGAGGCTTGTTGAGCTTGGCATCCAATCTTTTGGCAGAGAATTTAAGCTGAAAAAAATTGGAAAGGAAGTTGACATAAGAGAGATGACCGGATCATGCAATCTCCTTCAAGAAAAAGTCATTGCCGAAGATGAATTACAAAAGGTGATCTCCCTACTGAAATCTTCCTTTTTTTCCAAGTTAGTTTTAATTACTCATTGTCTTGTTTTGCAGATTGAACTCCTTGACAAAGAAAATTTTCTTGGGAGAGCTAAAGGCTCTAGAGGGAAAGCAATAGAGGGCTCTTCAAGAAGGGATGCCTCCTCTCTCATGCACTACATGCCTACATTGGATAGTGCCACCTTCTGTGCTTTCCACATGCAGTATTCTGAAGATCCCGAGTTGCCAATGTTTGCACTGAAGATATTGTCACGGTTTTTAGGGTACACTCCCCTTCAAATCAATGCAAACAAGATTATGCTACTTGAGAGAGCAGCAGCACTTCGAATGTTTGGATATGCTGCAGGATTCAATGCCTCAAGAGCAGGATACTTTCTTTGCTACTCTAGCTATGCAGCAGTAGCTGAGGAGACAAATGTCAACCTTCTTGGGGGCTATAAAAGAAGAAAGTTTTTGAGATATAGGGGTGACATGCATGGAGATATAAAAAAAATCAAAAACTGATGTAAATTTGACAATTTTTTGCACCAAAATATCTTTTTTGAATTTGGATCTCTTTAGAAAGAAGTACAATGTTTCAAAGTGAAGCATTAATCTCAGATCTGTGGTTGAGCAGCATGGTTGTTTGATCTCATCCGTTGTAATTGCCTCCTATAGAACCAATTCAATAATTCCTTTAATGCATTGCTCCTTCTTTGTCCACCTCCCTTTCTAGTACATTTGAAAAAAGAAGTCCTCGCTTGATAGTGAGATTTTTCCATTCCCTGAGTATTCCATGTTGCAAGGGGTCCTTGTTTTGCAAAATATGGTCCATGCAGGTACAGAATATGCTAAAAATAAAAAAAAAGTTAGTTGAACTCAATAGGATACAAAGTAAAATACTATCCAGACTTTAGAAAGTAATTGAATACTCACCAAGTAATATGTGATGTCTTTTGCTCCCCAAGCATCTGTAATAGCAGTTATTAAAAGCTTTATTGTCTTTTTAAAGTCATCTGCATAAGTAGCAGAGCTAACTTGTTGTCTCAAAACTTTCAAAAAACTGTCGAGCTTCTTCCACACTTCCATGCGTTTGTTGGCTACATCTGGTCTACTTTTGACATTGGTTGTTATAACACAAAGATCCTTCCAGCAGTTCCACATAGCATCAACTTGTTTGTTGTCATGGTTACTCAAAAATCTTCTAGCTTTTGCTCCACCCATTGAAACATCTTGCAAAACATCACCGGTTCCTTTTGAAAGAGTGGGATATTTTTTTAGATGCACTTGACCACCATGAAAACCCATTGAGAGAGCAAAGCCTCGCATTTTTCTATGCACTCGTCTGCAAGTTTAGTTGGCTTAATAGAATATGCATAGTCAAGATGGAGTCGAAGCAATTTGTCCAAGATTCTAATCTCTGCATGCATTGTGCATATATGTACATTTTTTAAATCTATTGTTAGAATTGGATCCCAAATCATAGAAGACAATGGGTAGTCGATGACGTTAACACTATTCCTCGATGGTGCTTTTCCAACCTCGTGTTCTACAAGCCATCCTTTTGTTCCAGTGCTTGTCATGCAATATAGACATGGATACTTGGTATTGGCACCTCCACATACACCAAACATGCACTTTAATGCTTTTAGGTCGGCACTCAAGTGCCATTCTACAAAAAAGTCACCCATGCCATCTACATAGAGTTTTTCACCTGCATTTTGGTCCTGTATAACAGAAGGGATATCGGTCTGCAAAAACAGCCATTTCAATGTATCGTGATTTTCTACTGGTATTTGAGCTGCTCCGATCCACCAAAGTTCCATTTCTGATTGAGTTTTGTGGTATGGGGAATCAAGCTTACCCTGGCTATAGTCCAATGCTCTATTCATAAGGGATATGGATACTCTTTCCATTTTTTGACATTTTTGAATTTGAGCTTCATCCAATTTCAGAACAAATATAAGTTTTCCTTCACAATCTACTTCTTGCATATTATAGTATCTCACCATAGCAGATTGAACATTTTTTATACTCATCCAAATGTTATTAAAAACATTATACTCAAAAGAAGATTTTTTTTTCTGTTTTTCATATGGCATCGTTCCTTCTATATGATAGTACTCTCCAAAATGTTCAGGTATTTCTTCGTTTAATAGAGTCCTAACTTTCCCAACATTATGAGGCCTAGGCAACCCAAAAGCTTTAATCTTGTAATACTTTAAAACCTGAAACCAGGTTTTAGAGATGGCCCTGTAACCCCTTCTACTCACCCCCACTGTGTCACAAACTTCTTGCATTTGAGAAGGTTGGACCAGTAAACCCATATCTTTCAGTAAACTTTGAAATACCAGTTTTTTCTGAGTTTGATTTTCAGGAAGCTTCAAAAGTTTAAGAATATCACTTTTGTTCATTACCTCATTCAAAAATCTCACCCTTTCTTGACCATTGGACATATCAAATCCTAAAAGACTAGTCACATGTTCTTTAGTAATCTTTAATCTTTTTTTTCTTTGTCCAGAACCTTCTGTTAAGTTTACTACATCTCTCATTCGTTTTACTCGTGCTCTTAATCCTATTGGAGTTTCTTTTAAAGTCCGAAGTTGGTGATTTTCTTGTTTTAGAGATGCTATTTGGTTTTCAAGTTCTAAAATTCTTACTGCATTTGAAGACAAAACAGTTTTGAGATATTGAATGTAATGTGTATGATCAATGTGTAAATGAGATAACCTAGAACTATATCCTAGTAAGCCATCAACCCCATCACCAACAAATCTCATCAAATCATGAGAAGTGTTAAAAGATGGATACCTTCCAGTGCTAGGATCTGGTGGATACAAGCTCCCATCTGTCCATATATCAATGTGTTTCTTTCCCTCGTTGCGAATTTGTTGTGCTTCATTTGCAGTTGTAACTGGTCTTTGATAGACACTCCGCGTAGTAGCATATTCCTGGCTTAGCTTAATGTTCAAGTGAAACTTGCGGTTATCACTAGTGGAAGATGTATTAGTCATTGTAAGTAATGAAGGAGCAGAAAGTATAATGAAAATAACGTAGCAGCAGAGAAGAAGGTGCATCAGAGAAGAAGAGAAAAAGCTCGCGAAAGGTGAGAGAAAAAAGAGAGATTCAAAAGTGGAAACAACTATTTGCCGCCAAGTGAAGTAAATGAAAACAAATTTCGAGGTGAGCCACAAAGGAATGTGAAGAAAACGATATCTTTTTGAATATTTAGAGATATGTACCTAGATACGCTTTAGATTGTGTAGATATGCTTTAAATGACCAAAACGGACAAATTTGGAGCCGTTTTGACCACAAACGGCTCTGCTAATTAGTAATTTAACCAATTCCTTACACAGCCCTTTTTGAGTCGTTTTTGGCCCTAATGGGAGAAGAGAGGAGAAGAGGAGACCTTGTGTTTGCAGGGGCTGAAACTCACTCTCTAGATGTGAGCCCCCTTATTCTATTATGTACATAATTAATAAGTATAGTGGATGGGCACCTGGCCTAACCGGCCACATGGGACTTTACCCCAACAACCTCCCACGTAAAGACCAATGTGGCCGTGAGAGAGAAAAGAAAACCGTACAAAACCTGTACAAGGCCATCACAAGTATGACCTCAGCCAAAGCCCACTGGCTCACTGAATCTGTGTGCATCCAGCTCTAATTCTAGAGGAAGTATAGAGCGATCGACACCATACTCCTCACCAAAGCCGCACACATCCTGCAGGTATCTCACCATACGCTGCAAAGTACCCCTATGCTCAAGGCCAACGTCAGTCACTGCACGACTAACTGCTCCCACTGCAAATGCACCTACTGCAAATGCAATCTCGGGTCTCGCGATGAGTATCTCGTACATGAGACTCCCGAATGCTGATGCAATCCTAGCAATATCTGCCAATTTGACCATCTCAGTCAAATCTGGCTCAAAACTCCACTCATGGAAATCACCCTGACACCCGAACTCAATCTTTGCCATAACTCTCTAGTTGTACATGCATCCAACCCAATGCGATAGACAGACTCACCAAGGTGTAACATGATCCGTCGAACATGCAAGCTCATCCAAGTCCTCCCACTCATCGTCAGTCATTGACTTTGGCCTAGCATCCATGCCCTGTAGTGGCAACACTTGGCCCAACTGAGTCAATGCATCATGCATACCTGCTTTCCAATGCTCAAAGTTTGAACCATCAAACTTTATATGAAAAAGCATAAACCCTGACAATGATGTACATGCCAAATCCATGGCGATAACCTGTGACAAGACCAAGCACAAGTCGATCAATTGACAATAGCCAAAGCTTGGCTAACTCATACACCAAGTACTGTCAAAATACAACATAAGCTGGCATAAGCTGTCTAAGAGAAGTATCAACAAATATGGCGATCAATGTAACGAAACAAAGTGAGCAAAACCGCTCAAATGATGCCAAAACACTCGCTCTAATCCAAGAGCACTATGTGGTAATCGATGAAGCTATCATCAACAATCTCCCTCCTGAATATTTTACCACATGTATGTCTAATGACATAATCCGGTGAGCAAACACTCTCACAATGCGATGCCAAAACACTATGGCAAAGAAACCACTGAGTGCCGAATCCAATCAAAACACAATTGCAAACCATGCGCCTACATAAATGAACTCGCAAGAAAAATCCGACAGAGTTTTGGTAGTATTTGGCTTTCTAACCATAATAACCATACATGCCATAAACATGCTCAAAACCATGAGAAAATCATGTGCAAAATCTGCACTCAAGTATACATGAGCTACCCCAAAGTCTCAACTCCTTAAACTTGGAAAACAATCCTGTAATCCGAAACACAAAGTGCATCAACCGCACTCTTCAAGCAAAGCATATACTAGCATAAACTTGGATGCAAACCAACCAAAATATGACACAAATTGATGCTCAAAATAGCTGAAAATCAGCCCACATATGCCATTGCAAGGCGAAGAATACCATCCGCCAAAAAGCGCACATCATGTGCCTCCACATGGCAATATAAACGAGCATCAAGCATGTACAAAATGTGTATCAAAGAGTATCCAAATTAGCTGAAAATTCAGCTCACAATCATGCTATAAATGCTTGCAAATCTGTCTACAAATCCGTGCACCACACTTTCCGAAATCTGCTCAATCGCATAAGTCAATGCACATAACCTGTGATTAAGCCACTCTCGAACATGAGAGTCCACAAGAATGCATACATCCACGAACTGTTCTCAATATGTGCGCATAAATGTGTTGAAAATATCAACTCACACTCTCTTCACTGAGAGAAAAACATCAATGCGCAAAACAAGAGAATGACAAAAGCTCAATCCGAGCTCTTTGAATGTAGCAAATCACCACAATATGCATACATAATCTTCAACTTTTTGAATACCCTGCAGCCTGTCAGCCCATATCTTCCAAACCGCTCAGAATTTGAGAAACTTCCTTCTGCAAAGTTGTAGACGACACAAAAACGGTTGGGCTATGCGGAAATGGACCTGAAATGTGCTGTTTATACAGGTCAAAACAGATCTGTAAAAATCTACACCTGTGTACCCTAAACGTGCAGGTAGTCTGAGTGACGTATCTCAAAATTGGTGACGATTTTGAGAAAACTTTATTCTACAAAGTTGAAGAGGACGAAAAACTAGTCAGAAACTGAGGGAAATGGCTTGAATGAAAACGTTTTGGTAGACCAAAACAGATCTGCAAAAACGTGCTGTAGTTTTTGCTGCTTCTCTGCCTGCCTCCCCGCTGAGCTCCAATGGTGCTCCCAATCCCTAAGCTCTGATACCAGTTGAAGTGCGCGAGCGAGAGCGTGTGTGAGTGTGTGTGCAACGATGGAGAAGAGAGGAGAAGAGGAGACCTTTGTGTTTGTAGGGGCTAAAACTCACTCTCTACATGTGAGCCCCCTTATTCTATTATGTACATAATGAATAAGTATAGTGGGCGGGCACCTGGCCTAACCGGCCACGTGGGGCTTTACCCCAACACTTAGCAATTAGTTGATATGGTTGTCTTTTTTGAGAGTTTCTAGATGTTATCTCTTTCATTCTTTTACTTAATATGTGACTTAGAATGCTCAATGGAAAACCTTATTAGAGCTTAGAAGTATCATTTTATTTGATTATGAAGCATGTATATAATTGTGACTACCTCACGGATGCATATGTAATGTTTTTAAAAATTCTCACCTTAGAGGGGAGGCAATCAGAGTTGGGCCTTTTTTCCCCTTAGCCGCAACAACGCACGGATCACATACTAGTTCTATTTTATTTACAACTTCACAATTAACTTAAGCTCTTAACTTAAGCTCAATCACTACTTCAACAAACTTCACATTTTACTTAGACTATTCCAATATTTACTAGACTATCTCTCACTCACATACCATAGCTTAGAGGGATCCCACATAGGCCCTCTAAAGGTTCCTTTGGGGGGCCTTTGAAAAGAAATCGCAGTGCCCCATAAACTTGCACCCCCTTGAAACCATCGGTAGGAAACCATTTGCCTAGAAGCTGACCCACCCCCAACAATTGACAACACACCATTATCGTCGAGAACATGCCGGAATAGTGGGTGTATAGTAGTGCTTGTGACCTATTAGTCGGGTTGTATGGGGTTGCGTCTGCAACACAAATGGACCCTCTTATTTTCGATGGCCTTTTGCAAAAGGCGATTGGAGTGGGAGCACTTTTAGCTCTTTCTTAGACCGAGTCATGCTCAAGTTTATTAGAACTATTGGGGAAAGTCACTCACCAAATTGCGGTAGGTCCGTGTCATGTTGCAAAGATACCAAAGCCTGTTTGTAGTGCTGCTAGCCCTCGAGATTTTGGAGGTACTAAGCTAAAGTCACGGAGGCCGAGAGCTCCCCTGGTTTCCAAGGCTTGACATCAAAGCGCTCAAGATTTTCGAAGAGGGCTCCTTGAAAATTTCACCCTCCACTTTTCCACCAGGTGCGACCTTCATCTGATTTTTCCTATCACTCCCACCCACTCTTCCCACAGTTACATGGTACTTTGTTGGCACTGCCTTTCAACAGAAAGCGAGTGTAAATATGAGGGAATTTCAACCCGTGTACAACGGAGCACCCTTTCAATTACTGGAAGGAATGTTTTATTTTTCTCCTCTTTAATCTATAGTTCTCTTTTCTTCGTTCCCTCTCTCTCTCTCTCTTCAAGGTGAAAAGCAGTGCCAATGTCTGTCTCCAGATGCCTTGTTTTGTCAATGTCGTCAAGACGCTCTATGAAAATTGCCCGCCCATAGAATTCAAAAACCCTTTTTCAAATGGAAGTGTGTAAACAGGGACCGTGTTTGAACGGTCGCTTCTCCTCATTTTGTTCAGGCAGCAAACGTAAGCTTGGCGACCTTGTGCAGAACCTGAGGAAAGGCCTCTCACAACAACACACACACACACACACGTTTTCTTTCCTGGATTTGACGCTGATGCGGATGAAGACAACAACATGTCCGTCATTGCCAGAATTTTCACTAGGCGAATCATAACAACTACTCCGCAGCACGAGGAACTTATCACGCCCAAGGTGCGCCCCTCATTGCTCCATCTCTATCTTAGCTTCAATTGAATCCGAGACTACCTCTGTATTCCTGTAGCGCTCTGTTAAAGGTGACCATGGCTCATGTGACCACAGCGCACAGCGCAGGATAACAACGGGTGATGATACCATTTTTAATTACATTTTATGATGATCTTTCTTCTCTTATCATAAAGTGTAATTAAAAGTGAAGCTTAGTTCTAACTAAATTTCTTATCAGAATAGGAAAGAAAAGGCTTCTGAATGACTCTGCAGATATTGGCTACAATTGGCAAGTCAAAGGAGCAGTATTTGCCCAACACAGTGGTTGGCTCGAGAGTGAGAGACCGTCGAGTTGCCATGCCACATCAGCTAAAAAGCTAATAAAAAGGCAAAATGGACTTAAAATGTACTCGCAGGGCCATTGGGGCCATACAACCATGAGATGCAACCTAGAATGCCACCATATTGTGATGACATCTATCCAGCAGGGTGTCCAAATGTAAGTCATTAATACCACATGAGATTGTGAGGGTGCTGCTCTAGTGTTCACTGAGACATTGTTCCGTGCAATCACATTTCTTCATAGGATATGGGACATAAAAAAGACTTTACACGCCCATAGCTTGCACTTTCTGAGCTGATCGTGCTATGTGCATTCCTTGTTGATCCGTGGCTTATAAGATTTGCATTAAGATCGAACTCTCACCCTACCTTGTTTCGCGTCGCGCTCACCGATAAGTGTGTCGGAAAGTTCGAGGTACGGCTAGGAAGGCACCGGGTCTCTGATTGTGAGAGTTTCTTGGCTTAATCAATCATGAACACCACTTATTCAAAAGAAAAAAAACAAAGAACATCATCTTCAGTTTAGCCATGGGAGATCCACTTATACCCAAGGCCAAGATTAACTCAAAACTCGTTTGTGATGATTTCATGTAGCTTCAACCATAGTTACCGGGGAACGCCCCCTAGCCCCCGTTCCGGCGTTCCGGGGGGGCAGTTCCCTTCCCGAACGTTCCGAAACGTCCCGAAACGTTTGACGTTCCGGGTGGCCAGTGCAAACCGGAACGGCCGTTCCGGAATGTTCCGAATGCCCCCAAAACGTTCCGGAATGCCCCTGAAACGGCCAACGGCTACAAACAAATTTGGCAAAAATTGAAAAAATTGAAGTAAATGTTTGGGCTTCTTTTTGAAGTGTGCAAGGCCTCAAGGACTCATAAAATGCACCCCCCTCCCCCTTTCTCTCCACAAGCTAATCCTCAAGGCTCAAGCTCTCTCCCTCTCACACTCTCAAGATCTCTCCCTCTCAAGACTCACTCTCTCAAGGCTCAAGGCTTTAAGCCTTCAAGCTCTCTTCCTCTCCCTCCCACTCTCTCAAATCTCTCCCTCTCCCTCTCCCTCTCTCTCTCTCTCTCTCTCTCTCTCTCTCTCTCTCTCACACACACACACATCATCTAGTCATAGCAAGATTGAATGGTCTTCAAAACGAGTTTTTTGTGAGTATTAGAGTCAAAGCACTCTAATACTCCTTGTATTTAAACACAAGAAGCTAAAAAATGCACTATTTGGGTGTTTTTTATACCTCCCGTTCCGCGCCGTTCCCGTTCCGAACCCCTAGCCGTTCCCTCGTTCCGCGGGGATCCCGTCGCCGTTCCCGTTCCGCGTTCCGGGTAACTATGGCTTCAACCCCAATTGCACAGATAAAATGCTTATTTGCTCTATAGAAAACCCTAGATTCTTCTCTCAATTCTTTGTCTAGAACTCTAATTCTTTCTCTTTTTTCCCGTCTCCCTTGCATCATCTCTTGCAAGTGTCTATGAGTTTAACCAGTGTGCTTGACTGTAACTTTAGTACCAAGAATATTTGGTATCTAAAGAAAATATGCACGTGGAATAATATAACTATGGGCCTTGTTGGGGAGAAATAGTGTGGAAGTTAAAAAATGCCTTTCCCTTATGACATAACCTTTGACCGGCCTAACCTATGTAAGCCTTAAGGTGAGTAACAGATATCATGAGCACATTGTGAGGGTGGGTCAACAGAGGAGTGCTTTACATTATGGTGAGCCTTTTTGGCAGGAAGGAAGTTCAATCCTAGCTGGCTGTGAACTAGGCCAAATCTGCTCCCACTGCATTCCTCTCTTCTTGTTAGAGGATCACTTTCTAGATGCCTTATACTTCCAATTTCTCATGTTTTGCTCACAGGTGCACTAGCCTGTGGTTGGTGGTTGCCACCCTGGGCACACATGTGCATCTTACATGGGATGGCAACGTGGGATGGTTGCCAGGCTGTGCCACTTATGGCAATTTTCAGCAATTTGAGGTTGAAGGCTGCTTTTTTTTTTCATGGGGTGCTTTTATAGTGATCCAGAGATGGGCCCATATAAATTAAGGTCCAGCTGTTCGTTTTGTACAGAACTGTTGTTAGGTGCAGCGGAATGAATGTTGTATTTTCTCAAGATTAGTGATCTTTATTGCTCAAGGTTCCTTTTTGGTTCTTAGGGAAAGAGAGAGCTTTCCGTCTTGTAGAGTGCTGTGGTCACGAACAAAGTGAGTGGATATTGTGCGTGCAAGTGAATGAGATTGAGTGCGTTTTCCAATGGCTGAAATCTGTGTTTTCTTCAAGGCTGAATTTGCTGATCAAAAACGTTGAGTGTTGCAGATACCTAGCGTTGGTAAATGGCTGAACTTCTGCCGTTCAACTGCTACCAAATGCTGCATTTTTACAAGGCTGAGAAGCTGATGAAAAACGCTGGTGTCTGCTGGTTCTTGCAATCCAAAAACGCTGGTCTTTTGGGGCTGATGCTGTAGGTCAAAAACACCAAGGCTGAGGTGACTCTGTCGCGGGAAAACTCTGAGGATGGGGCTGATCTGCAAGAATCTGCTAACGCTAGGGTACTGTGGTTGATGGCGATGAATGCAAAAGAGGAAACGCCAATGATGGGGTTGGCCCGGCGAGGATGGAATCCAAGAACGCTGGGGATGCTGGGGGTTACTGCTGAGAAGTTGCCTGTTGAGCGGGAAGCTCCTGTTGCCTCTTCTGCCAGAAAGTGCTAACTTGGGTTTGCTTATATATTAACTTAGCAAAATTGCCCTACCTACTTTTGTTGGAAAGTCACTTAAAAATGATAAGTGAAAATACCAATAAATAGGAAAATAGGCTAAATGCACTGGAAAATTCCCCTAACTAATGCTAATGGATTTTGATGGGAATTCCGATGATCATGCTGTGTGCAACCGGAGGATATGCATCTATGCTAAGTGACTGGGCATGCACGGTCTACGAATAGACTCACAAAAGTGCCAGATCACTGCTAATCTAAACTTGACTTGACTGATTGAACCCTGCTGTGGTGTAGCTTGTCCACGGACACATAGGGTTGGGATGTGTCACGTGACAACTGTCACTTGGTGCGCCCCTATTCCCACCCAGGGCTAGAAAAATACATTTTCCCTAACCGAAGAAAATAAGGGCAAACTCAAGATTCTCCCGGTTTCTAGGCCAAATTTGAAGCTTTTGCCGGTATTTACATCAAAACTTGTGTAAATCTCCTGGTTTTCTTCAAGACAAGCTCAAAATCTAACCGGGATTTTATGATTTCAGCCAGTTAAAATACACTTGGACCCCGCCTTTTTTCTACCACAGGTCTCACCTGTTGTATCTGCATACCTGCTCTGTCTTCTTTGTACTTTTAGTTACACACTTTTATTTATAGATTAAAAGAGCACTTATCCACCAATTAAGGGGCAGCAGAATTGCGGACATTGACAAACTGTACATTATGCTGTAGAGATGCATCTTCTTTCTGGATTTTGGACATCATCAATTTAGTACGTTATTGTACATTATTTGAGGAAATTGCTTGCATTTTAGGCAATTAACAAATCGCTTCCAGGTATTTGAATGCTTTATTCAAAACACGATTCACAGGCCCTAATTTCCAGAAATGGATTTGAGAGAATACATTTTTGTCACTTCACGTCTTTTCTGCAATAGAAAGATCCTCTGCGCTAAGCCTTTGGAAAGAAGTTGATAGTGCTTTTAACATAATTTCAGTACATACAATGACTGTATAATATGCTATGGGTGCTGCAAGGGTTGCATTTCTGAGTTAGTGTGACTAAGAGATTTTCTTTTTCATTTAATAAGTCTTTTATAGGGGTGGGGGGTTTGAATACGAAGTACTGTCATCATTGAGCTTGAAACCCATTTCCTAGAACAGCAAGTTGAACTGCATAGTTGACTTTTCATTTCAAGAAGAAATTTATAGAGCAGGTTGCTATGCATGCTTTTGGCTTTGTTAGTTGCTCGATTGAATTCTTGTTAGACGCTTTGAGTCTATTGGCCCAAGAGGACTAGCACGCCATCAAATAGAATTTTGTGTTTGCACCTATCGTCATTCTTGCCAGGATCATTAACTTGAGTTTTTAGTACCTCCTTGGGTTAATGCAAGAGACTTTCAGTAGATCAGTCACTATATAGTGCCAATGGGGGGTGAGGTTGATTTCCTACAGCTTTAGCTTATAAGTTTTGAACTTTGTGCTGATACCTATGTGTTGAAATGACAGAGGACACAGCCAAAGTATCTTTTTTCAACATTAAGAAAATTACATTGGATTGAACAATGATACAAAAAGCTGGATAAGTGGGGCAGGAGCCGTCTCTTTTTAAGGATAATCCTGTAGTATGTGATGTGATTGCACATGTCTACAGTTTGATGTGAATCTTGATTGCATATTTTCGGTTTTGAAACCCACAATTTAATCTGTATTATTTTGTGTAGAAACTGAGAAAAAAACCTCTGACCATTATTTTTGGAAAGTTATGTATTTTCAGGTGAAGCTGGGGAGATGTCGAATCGAAGATTTCGAAATGGGCCGTGTCATAGGGACTGGAAGTTTTGGAAGGGTTTACCTTGCACACAAGAAGGCAAACGGACAAGTGTTTGCCACCAAAGCTTTGTCAAAAGCTTGCATAATTAATCAAAGACAGGTTAATTTTTCATTCGTCCCTCCCTGTGCCCTATTTTCCTCACATTGTGCAATCGCCTCTCTCTCTCTCTCTCTCTCTCTCTCTCTCTCTCTCTCTCTCCAGAGTGCAGATGAGGATGGATCCTCACCATTTCTTCCATCTTTGTTTCACACACTGTTACATCCACTTTACCGGGTACCTATTGTATCAGCTGCTACACCCACGTAGTTTTAGATTGTAGTAGTAGTAGTAGTATTTTGTTCCACTTCTAGTTCTTTTGTACCCAGACATGGTATTAGATTCACTATTTTGTAACTGATTGGTCTCATAGGTCATTTTGGCCTTTTGAAGACGTTAATATAACATTTCATTTCATTTCATTTCTCTCTCTCTCCTGGCCGGGGAAAAAAAAACCTCTCCATGTTCAAAAGAATGCAATGTAAGAAACGCCGGCGAGGGATGAAATGCATGTCAAATTGAAAGGAGAGATGCAACCCAAGTAGCCAAACAAACTAAGTCAGAGGTAGAGGAGAATGCAAAATGAATTGGTATGGTGGAATGCCATAAGGGTGTGTGTTGTAGGAAAACAATGTCGTGCTATCTACAAATATCTTTGAAAAGACAACTGCTCATATTTGTGGACTGTAGTGGTGGTGATAGGCTGGCCACAATGTCCACTTGATTACCACTCCTTGATGTACCGCCAAACGTCTTTGGTCCACTAGACCACCGACACGGTCCTGTCCACCAATCGAGAGTGTCAAGTGTGAATCCAAGACCAAGTGTAGCTAACAATCTGATGCAAGTGACATTGTAGCCCTGCTACAATGTGCCAGAAAATAAGGTGGAGGTCATGAATGCCACCTTGGAAGAGTAAGCTAAGAGGCATGCTCATGCACTACATGTACGAGTTAGTGGATGGGTGGACAAAAAAGATGCCAGAAAAAATGGGTATAGTAGAACTTGGTATTGGGGATGCATGAAGGGTGGGCAAAGATGCCACAAAAGCATGAGCCTGCCCTCAAGAGGGAAAGTCTATTAGGATGAGGATCTCTCCCCTACATAGGTAGAGCACAAGAAGGAGAATACGAAGAAAGCAATCTAGCAGTTTTGTAATGGTACGGCACCACGTGCCAACGGAAAAGAATAGTTTGAACATACTTTAAGCACTTCAAACCAATTGAACTGAAGAGAGAGACTTCACACGAGACATGGAGTGGTGTAGTTCCACCCCTAGAGTGTACTGACCCCAAACTGTGGTGTCCCTTTAGGTATTTCTTTATATTGGTTCAACAAGGTACAACACTGGTGACTCTGTTCTGCATCTCCTATGGGTAAAATGTCACGAGGCTGTTGCAACCACTAACCTTAGTTGCTGGTTTCATTCCCTTGATTTTTATTTATTTTTTGGACCCTCTTTTTGAAGTCACAAATGGCCGGACATTGTATGGCTAGTGTGAAACAGTCGACAGCCGAGAGTTTCACCCTAAGCAGTGAAGGGCAAGTCGCCATGAGATGGTTGGCCAGTTGGCATTGAAATCCGAGGTAAAAGTGTGTCTAGGTTGAGTTCAAAGTCATTTAGGCCCCACGTGATACTTATAAGTTGTTGGGTCCTAGAAAATTAACTCAAATGAGGCAAAGGGACTCTTGGCGTTCTGTGAGGGCTTTGCCAGATTTGCATGAAGTGGGGGCGCCCAAATTGAGAGAAGAGGCTGATTTTCTTCATTAAGAGCCTATTGTGTGTGTGAGTAGTGGGTGTTGGTGATCACAACTTAAATGGGAAGCTTGCCTTCTCCCTCGTCTTATGTAGCACGATTATTCTGCTCTCGTGCACCTCTCTCCCCCTTTCAATACAGAAACGTGATGCTCCGCTCCAAGGCGTTTCATCTATATGTACAATTGTGTGGATTCATGCGCGATTGCTGAGGCAAGAGCCTCTTGCACAGGTATTGGATTAGCTAATTGCTACTCCCCCGCAGGTACAGGTGAATTCAGGGAGATTTCACGTGAGAAATCTCGTCCGATTCAGAGGGCAAGTAGCCCTATAAGTGGGGACCTCGAGGGCTTGCTACGGATGCGATCGGCACGTGAAACGGAGCCCGAAAAAGTACACTACAGCATGCTGTGTATTTTTGCAGGTTTAGGGTTTTCACCCTAATTGATCCCTAATACCCCCTGGAGCTTCGGGGAAGCTAGGGGGGATCATTGTATAGGTGATCTGGAGCATTTTTGGGGCAGAAAACAGAGAAATCGGCATGCTGCAGATTCTCGCCACGTTTGGAAAAGTGCTCGAATGCGTCGGGAAAGTCACCTTTTGCACGAGGATTTTGTATGCGAAGCCTCCAATCGTGGTTATGCCGTCGAAACCAGGCTAGAGTAAGTCATTTTCAGCCCGGTAAAAGCGGGACAGCTTGTAGGAATTACCTCACTGATGCCCGATTAACTAATCCTTATTGCAATCATGTCTATAGAGATTTATTAGACATTTTGTCTTTCAGTTCTTGCACTCAAACAAATCAAGTGAGAGAGTACAAATCAATCATATTCATTTTAGGAAATTCCGTGTCATAAAGTCATACAACAGAATACTGGTTAGCCCATTAGTATCCTTGAAACCCAAAGGGGACATCAGCG
Source organism: Adiantum capillus-veneris (assembly GCF_014529385.1). Lineage (NCBI taxonomy): Eukaryota > Viridiplantae > Streptophyta > Polypodiopsida > Polypodiales > Pteridaceae > Adiantum > Adiantum capillus-veneris. The sequence goes on along the minus strand of NC_140938.1, from coordinate 129,190,969 downwards.
ACCTTATTAAAAAATCGGTGTAATCTGTTGACAAAGGAGCGGAGTAACTCCCCTCTTGTGCAAACCCGTTGCACTAGATTTACCCTTGTTGAATTCGGGGTTCTATCGGAGTAGACTATGCTAAACGGAATGCTTCTAGCTAAAATTCCAAAATCTGAGGAGTATCTGCTCGGTCCTCCTTTTCCATCCACTTCGCAACCAATGCAGGATAGTTCTTGAATTTAACCAAGAACCGCCGAATCACTTGACCTTTCGTCTTTCTTTCCTTGTGTGCCAAAATCTATTTTGGGACGAGTATCTCCTCGCTTTCCTCCACTTCGGGTTGCTCATCAGGCTCCCTATCAACTAACACATCACCTTTAAAAGGCTTCAATAGACTCACATGGAATGCATTGTGAATCTTCCAAGTATCGAGCAGCTTGAGTCGAAAGGAGACATCATTTATCTTTTCTTTAATCTTGAAAGGGCCATAATACCTCATGTTGAGCTTCGTAAAAAGCCGCTCCTTTCCCTTCCGTTTTCTTAGGCGTGCCTTCTCAAAATGTAAGAGCACCCAATCGTCTTCCTTTAATTTCAAATCTTGTCGATGTTGATCTGCTGCCTTCTTATGTCGTTCTTGAGATTTCGCTAAAGTCTCCCGGACCTTGGCAAAAGCAGTGTCCAAGTCTCTTCTGTCTGCGGGTGAAATTATGACGAGAATTGCAACCGTGTGCCAATGTTCTTCCAAATAGCCCTCCAAAACAAACTCGTGAATCAGGGATCTCTGTCGGAGACTATTGTCTCAGGCATACCATGTAATCGAAAAATTTGCGCAATGAACAGTCTCGCTAAATGATCCGGCTTGACTGTTTTCTTCGCTGGAATGAAGTGAGCTTGCCACTCTGTGTCTTTGGGAGATCAAAAATGAAATCCATTGCAATACTTTCCCAAGGACAGGGGGGAATGGATAAAGGCTGTAGTAATCCCTATGCCTTATGCCTGTCAAACTTGACATTCTGGTATACTAAACAACTGCGAACAAAGTCGTCCACATCCTTCTTGAGTCTCGGCCAAAAGAAATAACGCTCCACACCTTTCAAGGTGGTGTCGAGTCGTCGATGCCACGGTGACTCGTATAAGGTGGAGAGTGGCACTCAGTCAAAATAGCCGTCCTGTATGGAATAGCTTGCAATTGTCTCTCCACTCTGTATTCGGTGAAAGATATCTGCAAAATCAGGATCTGTGGCGTATTGATTACCATATCCTAGAAGCTTCGATGATGAATCGCGGAAATAGCCAGTACCAAGGGCTTGTTAGACAACACATCTGCCACTAATTTTTTTTGTCCCTGAACATGGACTATCTAGAAATGAAATTGTGAAAGGTTGTTAGCCCACTTCATTTGCTTTTTCGAAAGTTGCTTCTGTGACAAGTAGTGTAAACTTTGATGGTCTGTAAGATGGTAAAATCAGCTCCGAGTAGAAAGTGTTGCCACCGTGTAAGAGCATGGGTAATTGCCAACAGCTCTTTCTCGTAAATTTGTGCACCATTTCAGGACGTGAAAACATCTTTCTCTTGTAAGCAATGACATGGCCTTCTTGCATCAAGAATGCTCCCAGACTGTGACTACAAGCATCATAGTAAACTTCAAATGGCTTTTGCAAGTCTGGCAAGGCCAAAACTGATCCCGTTGTTAACTTTTCCTTGAGAGTCTGAAAGGCTGCAATCTCTGACGTTCCCCAAGTAAAAAGGAATATCTTTCTGAGTCAACACATGCAAAGGAGAAGCTATCTCTGCAAGTTTTCGAATGAACTGCCGATAATAGGAGCAGAAACCCAAAAAGCCTCGAACTTCATGAACATTTTTCAAATCGGCAAATGGTTTCAACTTTGGCCGGGTCCATCTTTACACCTTCCGTTGCCTCATTCTTGGAGAAGACGATGATGTCGTCAAAGAAAGTGCCCACAAACGATCGGTACTCTGTGAAAATCCTACGCATCATGCGGTTGGAGCATTCGTAAGACCGAATGGCATCACCAAATATTCGTACAAACCAAAAGTTGTCCTGAAAGCTGTCTCGTAGGCGTCTCTAGGAGCAATTTAAATCTGATGATAGCCACTCTTTAGATCAATTCGGCAAGTAGAACCTGAAGTTTGTCGAGTATATCATCGATCCTCGGAATGGGGAATCTGTTCTGGTCATTGTTTCTTCATTTTGGGCTCGGCTAGGCCGATAAGATGGTTGGTTCGGTGGTGTACTATCGGGAATCAAATCAATTGTGTGATCTTCAGGACGTGAAGGAGGCAACTTGCCTGGTAAGCCCGTAGAGAAACAGTGAGCCCGAGCTTGCCGAAAATCTTGTCGTTCTTTTTTGAGGTCTGACATATTCGACCTTTAATCATCATTCAGTTCTTTCAAGAAAATCGGGTAAACAAAAAAAAAGAAAACTAGATTTTATCAAGTGGGATGGACTTGCTTTTCAGTTTTCCATCAAATACAATCTCTTTGCCCTCCTTATTCTTCAAGATGGCTTTCCTTGCCCTATAATCGACCATGACATTGCTCTTGGGGAACTAAGGGATTCCTTGGAGGACGTCACACCCTTCCAAAGGCACGATGTAAAAGTCCTCGTGCCCTAAATACCCCTGACAATGCAAACGTAGTTTGCCAATGACAGGTGTAATGGCAACATCTTGTCTCGGTTCCGCTAGAACATCCTCTTTCCTTGGGCGTAATTCCAAATCGAGCCGCCAATTTGGTTGAAGTTGGCCTTGGCTTCTCCATCAAAGAAGTTGAGGGCTTTCGGGTTTCGCATGCTCTGCAAAGTTCGGTACTTTCGTTCATTTGATTAGGGTCGACTGTCCCCAAAAAATCTAGTACTAGTCTTGCTTTCGTCTTTCCTTTTCTTCTGCGCTCGGCTGCTGCTCTGTAATATCCTTGGCTTATCTTCTGGTGATTGTTTGTTTCATCTTCTTATCAAGAGTTCTGTCCAGCTCTTTTTGCGAGTAAAGGTTCTGCTTTTCTGCACTTGTCTATCCTTTCAGCTTTCCTCCTGACCTGAGAGGAGAATCAACGGCCTCACGCCATCTCGAGTAAATCTCATCAATTGGGTAATTCTTCAGGTGTTTCGCAAATCTTGGGTCTCTGGAGTACTTGATCAATCTTTTCACACGTGTCAACCTGCAGTTGACGCTTGTACTCTGCCCTGGCAAACTTCTCTGCTGAAAATTTGCTTCAAATCTTCATTCTTTTCTTCAGTTTCTGTGCCGGATTTTAACTTTTCTTTGCCTAACACCCCCCCCCCCCCCCCAAGAGGTGTTATTTTTGTCAAATTCTCCGCAAGAATCCATGTGTAATGTGGGGTTCTTTATGGCTTATGCCTTGTAAGACAGAGCGATGAAGACGGGAGTGCGTCCGATGCGCGATGAAGTAAGAGTGGACCGTGGGAGTGGCTAATAAGTCCGGGGTCGGGACTTTCAGAAGGTCTGCTCTTTGAAGGACCGGTATGCTTTCAGAAAAGCATATGACTGAAGCTTTGATACCATTGGACACTCCAAGCGAGAAATCAACAGCAACACACGAATAGAAACTTCAAAATCATTGAACTTTAATAGAGAGAGAGTTGACATGGCCCGGCGTAGTTCTCTGCCCAGAGGTATTGGCCTCAAAGTCTGGCGCCCCTTTCGGTATTTCTTTATGATTAATCTTTCTGTATTTCCTTATAGGGACCTCTGTTCTCAAATTCTACGTCCAAATCCTCTGCAGAGTGAGGCCCCAAGGGCTCTTATAAACAGTACAAGTGATGCTCAAAAGCAGAGCCCCAAAAGCAGCACAATGAAAAACTTCATGTCCAAAAGCATCTAAGGCCCAAAAGCTAGCGCTCTAGGCAGCCAACGTAATTCACGAAAATCCGTACGCTACCACGTCAGCAGTCAGTGCAATTCGTGGGCTGTCCCTACAACACTTTCCACATCAGCGTCTTCACGATCTTCCGTTTTTCTTAATTCTCTCTCTGTGTCCCCAAGGGCCCCATTGGATGGGTACCCTATAAGTTGAAACAACTTATAATCTTGTAAGTTTGTCAATTTCCGGGTGGACATGCCATGTCATCATTTTGTGACACCTACCCCTTGTACCCCCCCCCTTGCATATATAGCTCCAGAGGTCTAGTTCTACCAGTTGTCCACCAGCCCCCACGACCTTAGAAATGGGCAAAATAGCAGGCTAAACATGGCTAAACACATCCCGACATGAGAAACCTACCTCACATTGGCCGGGCACAACCACAAAACAGCCCTTACTTCATAACACCTGTCCCTCGAAAAAACTGGGACCGATATGACGAATCCAAAAAGATACCATAACTCAAACAATACCACTGTCTCTTTTGAGAAGGCTTTGGACCATTGTGTCAGATTATGAGCTTTGAGGATCAGAGTTGTCTTGGCCTCTTTTGCATTGAGGCTGGATGCCGTAGACTCTAGAGAAACATTTCTGAGAGATAGAATAGAAGCAAGCCCCTTGATCGTGACACAGAGAAGTGCAAGGTGGACACCCCACCAAAGGAGTAACATTGGATGGGGCCATTGCCATTTGTAGATAAAGCTGTCCACGAGGACCACATCTACATCTTCGTCATCAATTCATCACCAGTAGACATAGACATCGGAGGAGCAATGCACAACTTCCATTGGCCTGTACATTATGGGTAAGCCATCAGACACTTGAGCAAGGTTGGGTCCGGTGCTACTCTAGAAGAAGATGGAGCCTCTAAAGAAGGTGGAATCTTACATGTGGACTTAGAAGCCTTTGGTCTCCATTGGTCCTTTGGTCTCCATTGGTCCATGGAGTTGTGCCTGCTATCTCTGCTCCTGGAATACTGATCATCAAGTCCATCCAGCTGACACATGCCTTGCTATAGGGCAGACAAAACAATGTCATGGTAATTTAATGTAAAATACCCTCTGCCGTGTATCTCCTCCAAGGATAGAGGGGTCAAAGATAAAGAGAGGATAGAGGGGTAATTCAATGTGAAATACCCTTTGCCGTGTATCTCCTCCAAGGATAGAGGGGTCAAAGATAAAGCGAGGATAGAGGGGTAATTCAATGTGAAATACCCTTTGCCGTGTATCTCCTTCAAGGATAGAGGGGTCATAAAGATAAAGCGAGGAGGTCCTTCATGAGAGGGGGGTGAGGATGGCTTTGGTACAAGATAATAGAATTTGAAAATTTTATGACATTTTGGATAATATAGCTCATTAGTCACAAACACAAATGCCACTATTTGTTCGTTGGTCAAAATTTATAGTTGAAGGCACCAAAATGTAGATTTTAATCATTGGATTTAATTACTCATGTGAAAAATTGAGCAATCTATACAAGACTATTTAGATAATTTCAAGGTGGAATGGTTTTAACCAAAAAAAAAACTAATTAGAATTTAGAAACAATTTAGGACTTTTGCAACATGCTCATAAACATACAAGATCATAACTGTATAATTCTTGATATGAAGTTCTTCCTAAAGAGTCAGATGAGACACGTCTCTAACTTCTATTCTATAAGAAAAGTCTCTTATTATGTATATAAATCTCTTGTGTTTATTCTATCAGACATCCCTTGATTGGTCATTATTATGATTGCTTAAGGATGGAATAACTTGTTATTGGTAGAATATTCTGCTTTTCTAAGCTTCCAAGAGTGATAAATGGCCAAATACACGTCTAATTTTGTAATGCATTTTTTTTTTTGATGTAACCACGTACGGTTCCATGGATCATATGGTGGATCTGTACGTTGTACATATCCTACTTTGGATACTTTTTAACATTTTAGAGGTATGTTGGGAATTTTCACAAAATGCAGGAATATACTAACCCCCCCCCCCTCTTCCGCCCCCAAAAAAAAAAAACACGAAACAAAAAAAAGAGAAGAGAGCTAATGCTGTTGGATCTGTCTCTGCAGCTTGACCACGTTAAGTCTGAGAAAGAACTATTGCAAAAGATAGAGTTTCCTTTCATTGTCAATTTGGTGGGATACAGCCAGGATACCACCCATGTCTATCTGGTCATGGATTACGTTTGTGGGTAAGTAGAATGTTTTACTCACTAAGAAACCACTGAATTTACTGCTGCAAAATTTACACACATGTTGCTTTGCTATTGCAGAGGTGAGTTTTTCTCATACCTGAGAAAGATGAAAAAGTTCGATGAAGAAACAGCTGTGAGTATTTCTACTGGGAAGTGGTTTATGTTATCCTTTCAATAATACATAATGATTGTGGTTTGTACTATTTTTCTCTATCATAGTAACATGGAACGCCCATTTTTGGGCTTCCTGTCCCCACTGTCCTTCCACTCCCCTCATCCCAGCACCATTCCCTTGTTTTTGAACCCCTCATGTGGAAACAAGATTCCCCTCAAAGCCCCATCCCCTGTTCCCCATCCCAGATTTTTAGGACGTATCCCACGTTACTATGCTCTCTCTTCATGCTAAAACCCACACTACCTATCGGATTGGATGTGTCCTTTGTTGTTTTACTGTAGTGTTTAGTTTTTTGTGGTAGAAAATGTAATGTAACAGCTGTATTGCTTTTTCCATTGGATTGCAGAGATTCTATGCAGCTCAGGTGCTACTAACGTTTGAGCACTTGCATAAAATGGACATAGTGTATCGAGATTTGAAGGTGCTGAATCCCTTCAATTAGTAGTTCACAATGCTTGGTATTGAGAGTAGTACTTAAATCATTCTGCTTTGTTGAGAGTTTGAGCTGTTTTGGAGCGTTGATGCCTGCATTAGGCTGATTTATTTATAGGCATCCAGACTCTCCTCACACCGCATGCATGTACACACACACTCATCTTTGAAGCCTCGTCTTTTTTTACTTTACAGCCTGAAAATTTACTTCTCGATGATAAAGGGAACATCAAACTTGCAGATTTTGGTTTTGCAAAGAAGATTGATAAACGGACCTACACGGTTTGTGGTAATCATACACTCCTAGGTTTCACTATACTTTATCTTCAACATTAGTTGCTTGCTAAAACATCAAAGCATACCCAATTGTGCACTCGGGCTCATTTTTTTTGCTTTGAAGAGAATCGTTTATGATGTTTGAAGGAACCCCTGACTATCTAGCACCGGAAGTTATTATTGGCAAAGGACATGGCAAGGCTGTGGACTGGTAGGGTGAGCACTAGCTTGAAAATCTATGAGAATTTTTCTTATACCAGAGTGTCACTTAATCATCTGTCAATTAAAAAAGGTCATCCATGCCCTAGTCCATATCAGACATTTTAGTCCCGAAGGATGCATATGTTTTATGCATGCATGAATATGAAGTCTCAATTTTAAAGCAGGAAACTTTTCTTCCAAATGCGTATTGAGCTTATGCATGCATGGGCTGTTCATGTGTACTCTTTTTTCCCTTAAAGCCATTGTTTTGAAAGCTGAATGCTTAGATCTTTTTCTTCTTCAAAGGGACAAAGAAAGTACATACTAAGTCCACACACCCCCCCCCCCCCCCCCCCCCCCCCCCCTCGGCCTTCAAGGATGCAAACTAGCCATAAATATCAGGGGATATCTTTCAGACATGTAAAGAAGACGGATCTGAAAGGTTTTTCTTCTTTGTAGGTGGGCATTTGGTGTGCTTATCTACGAGATGATATCTGGTTACGCCCCATTTTATGACAATGGTGGGTACTGCTGTTATTGTCAGATTGCCTACCGCCAGTATTATAACAAGCAAGGCATACCTAATGCTTTATGCCTCTTAACACCTTTGACAGATCCCATGGGAACATATCAAAAGATATTGGCTGGAAAACTTGTTTTTCCACCGCATTTCTCTAGAAGGTGACAACAGCAATACACTCCTATAAATTTGTGTAGAACAATATTTTATTGTGTTTACCTATTATTGACGTGTCTGGATCAGTGCAAAAGATCTCATTAGGAAGCTGTTAACGGCAGACCTCTCTAAAAGGTAATTTGAAGTCTTTGGCTTGAAGTTTGAATTTGATTTTGCATTTTTCACATGGAGTTGCTTTCTGTCATTAGTGCTCACCTAAGCAAGCTATGACTCTGAAAGCATGCACTCACACTACTTCAGGCCCGAATATCAACAGGCTGGGTTGCCTTAAAGGCGGAGCTGATGACATCAAGAACCATTCGTGGTTTGCAAATGTTGATTGGGATAATGTGCTGAAGAAAAGGGAGAGCCCTCCCATTAGACCAAAGGTTGCGGTAAGCTTTTGCTTTTAGGTTTCTGCATAACTTTGTGTTTCAGCTACCAGAAAATGCTTGTAGTTGTTTTATTTGCTGGGCATATATATCATCAAAATCAAGTTTTCATCATAGGAGAAGCATTTGCATGCTGCAGAGGGTACACACAACATGCATAGACACACATACTTTTTCCTTAAGGTATCTGGGTGTCCGATGTATCTCAAAATCAAGTTTTCATCATAGGAGAAGCATTTTCATGCTCCAAAAGGGGCACACACAACATGCATAAACACGTGCTTTTTCCTCAACGTCCCTGTCCTCGAGCTTGCTGTAGTGAAAAACGCACACAACGGGTGTCCTATATATTGAGAATTGAAAAAAGCAGATAAACCACACTCTGAGATTGTTGTTAGAGATGGGTATGCCACTTTGTGATGGTTGTATAACCCTAATCATCAGGGACTATTACAAATTCAAGATTTCATCATAGGAGAAGCATTGCAGAAGGTGAACACTACATGTATAAACCCCCATACCTTTTCCTCAAGGTCTCTGTGCTGCATGTATAAACCCACATACCTTTTCCTCAAGGTCGCTATGCTTAAGGTTGTTTTTGGTGAAAATATGCAAAAACTGGGTGTCCTTGAAGACCTCTCTTGTTGGGTATTTTACATTTACTTTTATGCATGCATATACAGACCACTTTTGTCTGAATGAGCCAGTGGTTACTTTTATGCAAAGATTTGAGTACTTGAGATGCTATTTTTGTATTTTCTCTTTCTTTATGAATAATACCTCGATTGCACCGCCTGGGTTTTTCTGCAACAATTTCGGAAGACACATTGGGCTTGTTAACATAAGTATTGCTATCGTACGCTCATTTATCTGATAAAACCTGGCTTTTCTGATCTCTACCGTGTTAAGTTTACAATGGTGTGCTTCTTTCATATGTAGGGCCCTGATGACACAAGTAATTTTGAAGACTACTCTAGTTTGGAGCCTCTAAAGGATGAGGAGTTGATTCTCACGAAAGAGGAGCAAGATCTTTTTCGCGATATATGAGCATAGAGATGGGAGATAAGTCTCTCAAAATTGTGCAATGACAGTTGATGGGAAGTGGGGGCTATTTGTAATACTGTAGAGAATTACTATCATGTTATTTTGATTTGAATAGTCTTTGCCAATGTGTGAGCATAATAGTGAACAAAGTCAATAGATGTGAGCATTTGAGGCCCTTGTAAGGCACTTTGTAAGACAACACGAGTACAACCGCATCATGGCCTAACATTTCTAACAGTGCATTTCCTCTTTTAGAAAATGTCAAGACAGACTTCAAAACTCAAGGAAGGAAAGTTGTGAATGGCCAAACATTAAGGATCTCACACATATAGCAAGGCAAACATATTGCTTTATCGTCAAAGCCAATAAAAAGCTTACCTATAGAAGCCAAAATGGTACGCAAAGAAAATTTCAAGTCAGACGATCCATCAACCATCTTTGAACCATGTTGCCAATTACAAAACATGCTCTAGTATGCAAAATCAAGCCAAGGAAGCCTTTTGTTGTATGCTACTTCCACCATACTATTTGATGTATCACCTAAAACAAAATCATTAGCAATGTTTAATTAGCCAAAAAGAATCTCTATACCATTCATGTAATGTTTCTCTGTATTCAACCTTGCTAAGAGAAGCTTGATGCATAAAAGTGTGAACCACATTACTCAAGATAATCACACATGTAGCACATATGCTTGCAAGGGCTATGTGCTTTCTTATTGGAACCTCTTTGTTGAGAATTCACGCACAGCCACTTTGAAAGGTCTCAAAGTCTTACTAAGTGACACCTTTTTTTTTTTTGGGAGCCATGTGTTCTATCATGGAATATATGCAATTCAACAGCAATAATAATATCCTCTTTCATAACTTGCATTGGCTCACAAGCCTTGCATTTTTTATTCCTTGTTCAAAAAGAATTTGTTAGCTTTGAACACCGTTTCATAGACTTTTCAATGCAGTGACTTGGTCTTGTGTTGCTTAAGGGAAGAAAATGTTGTACCGACCTACTTTCAGCACCATAGCTTGGCAACCCATTTCTTGGTGACGAGTTCTACATCAATGTCTCCAAGTAGCTCCACTCAATCATGTGCACTTCCTCAAGCTCAAACGTGCTAAGGAGGTAGTCAAAACACTAGGCAATGATAAGAGAGCGAGTAAAAATGTGAGTGGGAGAAGTGAATGCCTTAACATTTCTAAGTAATGTTCCCCCATTTATGAGCACAACCTATGAAAAATTAATATCCTATGAAGTTGAAATGACTTCTTCTAAAAAAATTACATCGCTACAACATTGTGCTTAAAAGAGGTTGAATATTACTGAAGAGAGACAAACAAAGCCATAACACTACCACACCATAACAAAAGAGGTTGAATATTAATGAAGAGAGAAATAAACAAAGCTATAACACACACACACACACACACACAAAGTTCTTCAAGTTTAAATTGAATCTCATTAAGGAAACTCACTCCGTAATTGCAATTATGAAAACTTAGCTTTGGAGGTCATTAGTTGATGCTGCAAAGATCAGCTATAATTACAAAAAGTCATCCATCCTCAAAAAAACTTTTATCAACAAACACACTAAATGGTAGAGTTTTTGTTTTGGTCATCAAGATTTAGCACTTTTTTTTGCCATAGCTGTTACTTGCCTCAACATGGCAAGGAAGAACACTACGAAAGCATTGCCAAAAGACATAAAAGAGAAAATAAAATGGAATGTGTGACTATGGCACACAATTGATAGGCTAAATAGCCAAAAACATCAACCTTCCCAACATCACAAAAGAGGGCCATATGCTCACTAGTCATATGGGTTGCAGATGGAGTTTACTTCACCATCCTCATGCTCCAATTACCACTCCAAGAAAACCGTCTTGTTGCAGCTCATGGCTTGCACAAGAAGCTGAGCAACAAGATTCATAATTCTTATATCACTATCAAATGCGAAACAAGCACATAGTATAGCTTGTCAAGCCTTCATAAATGGCGATGTCCCACATTCCATCTCCAACAAAAGAGTAACCTCGGGTCAAAGCAAAGCTAAAATATCCTCCATAAAAGTAGCAATCTCTCCATTGGTTCCTGAATAGACACCATTCTAGATTATACGGTCTTCTTTGCATCTGGAAGGAAGTGAGACTACCAATCACTATCTTGCATAGTGTAAATTTTTTTGAAGGCAAACATTCTGGCATCATAAACCATCAAGGGGTGTGTGTCCAAGCTACGAATAGAAAAGAGGACATGTGACCAAAACCACAAAGAAGCACAATCAATAAACATCATTATGTGAGCAAACTTACACAATAAATCAAAGTCGCTACAAAGAATCTTGTCATTCAAAAAATAGCTATTTACATACATATTGTGTCCTTCTTGGTTGACAAGACCATTTGGTAGCGTGTTTAGAACATAAATACAATGATGTGCCATGTTGTGGGCATAGATAGAAAACCAGGAAGAAGATTTCTTTTTTATTGTTCGTATGTTATTTGCGATCGAAGGTTGATGGAATTTTTTTTTGGATACACTAAAGGGCCCACAAGGGGAGGTGCTTACCCCTTCCAAATATTAGCCATGTTACATGGTCGGGCAAGGGCTGCGTACCATGGGGCAAGAGGCACATGTAGGCATCACCATGGCCACCTAATTGATGCACCATGTGTTGGGAATGTCAAAGAGAACTCGTAGCAACCAGATAGGAACCTCCTCCTCGGGTGACCCACCCCAAGAGGAGGATGCACTCGTGTGTCCAAGGGAAAGAGCCCTAGCAACGTGAACACCAAGTGAGCACAAGGTGTCCCTCTAGAGTGTGACCCAATGGGGGACTTGAACCCACAACCCATAGGTTGAGAGGCCAAAGCCTTGCCATTAGACCAACTCTTTTGGGACATGTCAATGGAATTTTAATCTAAATGCATGCCAAATATTGTGCTTAGATGGCAACTCTATAGCTTAGTTCCATTTAGAGATAACCAAGCTCTCTATGAAGAATTGCAAAGAAAAGGTCTTTGGAGATGTTTGCGGGATTAGCAAAAGGGCAAGCGAAAGAGAGTAAAGACAATCTCTCGTTATTACTAGCATAACCTGCTCAAAATACTTTTTGCCGCTTTGTTATACCCTTTTTTTTTTCTTGCCTGGGCTCACAATGTAATATTTGATTTATGTGAGTGCTTGTAGGAATCTTGAATCCAAAATTTATTTGGGGAAAAATCGGTGTTGATTGAAATACAATTAACAAATATCTCATAGATCCAATATCCTCAATATCCAACATCCGATATCCCAAATACAATTGTGAGGAGACGTTGGCATAGCATCCCCCCATGATATTGCTGTGCGTGTGTTGTAGACGCTTCTTGCTTGCATGGGAGGTCTTGGGCACTTAACGCTCGTGATGTTGGTAGCCGGTGGCGCTCATGCCGTGCGAAGGAACTTTTAGATGGTGAGGCCATTGGGTTGTACTTGGTGGCCTTGATTGACCTTGTATAGGATCTTTCCCATGGATACAGAGAATGCTCATGACATTGTGAATGTTCAAAGATTGTGGAATTGGGCTTGGTGGTGGTTAACATCACCGGGGGGGGGGGGGGTGTTGCATGAAAAAGCTAAAAACTTGCAAAGATTCATTTCTTTTTTTATTGCCTATTTTTGGCAAGAACAACCAAAGGAAGGAGGAGAGGAGATTTTAAGGGATTTATTGAAAGTTTTTGGGGTGTGCACTTTGAAGGCTCTAATACCAATGTCAGAGAATCTAGTATTTTCTTACAAACATAGCGGAATTAAGTTATGAAGTGGAGTTTTCCTTTAGGAGGATTCTTTAGAGGAGAACTTTAGATTGTTCCGGGCTGATTTCGTTGCACATTTTACACACTAGAAGATCAATTCATGTACATAATTTGAAGAGAATCTCCCTCCAAAAGGTCTTTGCATTACAAATGTCTCAATGAGAGCTTTGATTACCATGCAAGCTTGTGCCCTTGTGAAGATTTCCTCAAACCAAGAAGATGATGAACTTCATGATTCTAGGGTGTTACACTCCTTCCCAAGCCTTAAACACCCCGGTCGAGAGACAAAATTGTAGGGATGGAGATAGATGAGGGTGAAAAGAAGCATTTTTCAAGAAAATAAGTAGTAATTCCTATATGCTTACTCCATAAGTAATCTACTAACATAGTTAGCATAATAGAGGAGGAGGAGGAGAAAGAAGAAGAAGAATTTTCACTTGCTTTAATTGGCATCCATAGCCAAGTTCTTGAGCATAGAAACTAACTCTTGAGATCCGGTGTGAGAGGAGAGAGACAAAACTGCTGGGATGGAGGTAGATGAGGGTATAAAAGTAGTACTTCCTATATGATTACTCCATAAGTAAGCTCTTAGCATAGTTAACAAAATAGAGAAGGAGAAGAAGAAGAAGAACTTTCACTTGCTTGAATTCGCATCCATAGACAAGTTCTTGAAAATAGAAACTAACTCTTGAGATCCCATGTGAAAGGTAGAGAGAGAGGACTTGCTTTTCCACAAGGGGAACGAGAGAGAGAGAGAGAGAGAGAGAGAGAGAGAGAGAGAGAGAGAGAGAGAGAGAGAGAGAGAGAGAGAATCCTGTGAGCCCCTTCTTTATTCTCCTACTTGCCAAAAGTTCTCAAATGGAAAGCTAGTGTATGGACCAATGACAAGTGAACATTAAAAAGGCAGCTCAATGCTTATGCTAACACACGTCCCCTCTCTTCCTTGCTAGTCTTGTACCACTCTCCCCGTCTTTCGTTTTGACTAGTCTTTGGCAAGTACACACACACACACACACACACACACACACACACACACACACACACACACACACACACACACACACACACACACACACACACACACACACACACACACACACACACACACACACACACACACACACACACACTTATCTAGCTGAAAAGTCCTTGGCGAACCCTTGGCTGACAACTTCCCTTTTTGGTGCTTTAGTCTTGGACATGAACCAGAATGGCCTCTATTATACACATAACCTATAAGGTTTAGAGAATGGGTCTGGTTTTGGACACACACACACACACACACACACACACACACACACACACACACACACACACACACACACACACACACACACACACACACACACACACACACACACACACACATTCTAACTTAGTAAATATTATATGGTTTACTGCTTGATGACATTTGGATCTGATCTATGCACATACATAGTTTCCTACTCATGATAAGGTTTAATTGGTTTTACAAAGCCATGTAATGATGTACAATTAATAGATGAGGTAACTAAAAAATTTCAAAAGATCTAGTATCTGGGCGGGCTTACCTCATAATTACTTATCTCTAGGTACATAACATCTTCACTGAATAGTTTACCTCAAGGTTGTTCTTTTCTTGATCCACATCTGCATCATACACATCGAATGCTTACTACCTTCAACGTACCTAGTCGGGAAGCTAATTTGAGTATAGAGCGGTCACAGACTCACCTTGCATATCCCCGTGGAACCTATTTTATGAACATAGTTGTATAGTAGACAACATGCCTCATAATTTTTAACATCTAGCTATGTCCTTCTGAGATTTGAAGTGCCCTTGGATTCTTTATACTTTCCTAATTCATGCACCTGCTTACCAAACCCCCTTGGATTTATACCTACCTACTTGTCTGCTAACTTTAGATGGCATAAGTTAGTGATACCAACGTATTTTCTAAAGATAGAGCATAGCTTTAAAAAAGAGACATCCATTCTTCAATAGCGGGTTGTGAATCTTCTGGTTACACGCTCTTCTTAATCGCTTTCCCCTTATCTCCCTCTTCTACTCTCGAGCTCTGGCAGGACATGCCATGATCTTCCCCCACACTAGCGCAGGTTGTGCTCCGCATTCTCACATGCACACACAGGCCGTATCTCCCCAGTACTCTCTCTATCTCACGCTCAATGAGTGCATGGTATGAAGGGTTGCTATCATAAGGTGGGATCCCTTGGCTTGAGGATGCATCCAGGTGTTGCCCGCCCTTCTCAATCATGTGCAGTACACACACCAAGTCTCTGCCTTGCAAGGTATGTACAACACATACACTTATCTCGCCATGCTTAAGCTTGCTAGCACACGATGTCCTGCCTCCTCAACAATTTGTATTATTGCAGTCTCGTTTCTTGCATACGAGCATCTTCATGCATGATTCTATCTCCACACACACACACACACACACACGCGTGCGTGCACGCGCGCAACCAGAGGATGGGATTGGACGTTATACTAAGGTTTATCTTCTGTGTGGTGGGTTGACATGAAAAAATGAAATTACGGCCGAAATTATGGTTGAGAAACCTCGGAAATTTGCTCACATAAGCACATCAGTTTGTTGATTGGAGTGGAAAAGCTACCCTTGCTGTCCCATGGCGGTTTCTCAAGGCATATACAACATCCAGGTAGGTGCATCTGCACCTACTTAGTCTGTAGTTAGATTATCTTAAAACATGTTTTTTTTGCTCATGATTTTGAGAAAGTGTACAAGGTTTTTGGTTTTCACAACTAATCAGTTGAACTTAATGACAAATATGGGTTTTTATTTCTCATGTCATGCAATATATATAGCGTTCGGATGGTTTACTAGACTTATCAATTGACCTGAATGCAACAAGGTTGGATAAAACAAAAATAAAAGACACTCTTTGAAATGATTGTCACGTTGCATACAACCTCATGTGAGGGTCTCGTGGGAGATGGCATTGAATGGTCTTTTTTGAAATGACTGAGCATATACAAAGGAAAATGCTGCGGAAATTTTTGCAAACATAGTTCCGATTCGCCATACCCTGGTGCTTTGCTTGCGGTAGTATCCTTTTGCATAGCCAATGTCTTTAGTTGATACTGGAGACTTTGCTGGTGCTGATATGTTGTTGCATACTTGTGACTGAGCAATTTGACATGATTGCAATTGCACCTACTCAGTATATTTTGGGTTTTTGATAAGTAACAAGTTCTTAGAAGGTTTGTCGGAAAGAAAAATATTTGAAAGCTGCAAGTAGTAGTGTCCATTTCCAGGTTTTGTACTTAGCATAATTTGAACTTTCTGGATTTTCTATTCACTGATGTGAGTTTACCTGAGTTAATGAACCTAAGTTGGGGATCCATTGGCACTGATATCTACTTGGATTGCTAACTACGTTAGTCATTTGGTTACTGAAATTCGACACTAAAGTTTATGTATCGGATTATGTTTGGGGTTTGGCACTCAGAGTTGCAATACGGAAATGGGGTGACCTGATTGGTCTAAATTACCCTTTAGACTTGGAGTTAATCAATTTTAAGCATTGGTTTTTTTATCACAGAGATATTTGCTTGCTCTTGGAACTTGGAAAAATAAATGTATGGATGTGGAATGACTATCATTAGCATAATAGGTATGAACATTGGGCTTTCTTGACTGTGCAGGACTGGTCTAACTGATGATTGAACATACATAGCTAGTTTACCGCATCATAAAGAGAATTGTCTGTAGACTTCAGAATTTGGCCTGACCATGTTTTGCATGATGGATTTTTTGTCTTGAAAATAACACATATGTATTGGTTGCTAGAGCCTTAAACCTCATGTGAGGGTCTCAGTAGATATGGCATTAATTGGAAACTTGAAATATTGTCCGTTTTACAACGGAGATGTTGCCGAATTTTTTCTATTAGAGTTCTTTACTACCAGAAGCTGGAGTGATGCTACCTCTCTTCTATTTTAATAATGATTGTAGACTTTATAGGCTAACTTTATAGAAGAAATTAAACATCAGCCTTATATGGTGCATACAACTTCCATTGGGCTACCTCCATGGATTGTAGCTCGACACTCAGGTCTGGTTTACACAGATTAGGTTATTTTTGGATTTTTACTTAATAGCCTAAGATATTATCGATCTTTTGAGCTCAATCAAATTATATAAATATGCTTATGCCTCTGGTAAAGATCTTCGAGGAAGTGGTAATGACTGGAACTTTTGAAATACAATCTGTATGTAAATAATATGCGGTCCAACTTAAACATCCACCTAGCAAAATGGCCTTATAGACATGTACTTCTATCTTTGAATGCACGAAATCACTTCTCATGAAGGTAAGTATATAGTGGTGACTTCACAATTACAAAGTACTTTTTGATGCTCTTGGATAAGTACATAATTTTTAACACAAATGTTTTACTTTGAAATTCGTTCAAATTAAAAGAGCCTTAATCCTCAAGTGGGGGTCTCGAAAGAGATGGTAGTAGACTTGATTTTTGAAAATTGATCCAATTTACAAAGGAGATGCTGTCCAATTTTTTCTAGAATTAAGAGATGTAAACATTAGCATAAATAAATGGCTCAAACTTGATATTAGATCTTTGTTATGGTGGTAGTTTGTGTTGTAATTTTTGACACCAATAACAAGGGGAGAGGGTCATTGACACCTGTCTTCCCAAGTAATGCTAGTTCTGACAGGCTTGTGTTTCTTGGATGGTGGCATGTAAGAGATTCTTTCCTTGGGATTACAACAAAAACTGCAGCAGTATAACGGAAGATCGTCCAATGTACCAAAAAATGTACCAGCTGGATCCTTCTACATGTAGATGTAGTGGAAGCTCATCCCAAATGATGGGCACATACGATACAGATATTATATTGTAGTGATCAAAGATCAAATTTTTGATCTAAATGATTGTATTATCCATTAGATATAGAATGTTGTATTGGTGTATATGAAATGATTTATGACATCTTGTTTTAAAATATTGTTATTTAATATATTATCTAACTCAATTGTCTAAGTATGGTTCAATTATGAGGGGATTTTTCATACTTAAACACACACACACACACACAGTTTCCCTACTAGTCTTTGGTCGGACTAGTGCCATACTTAGCAATTGGTATTAGATAATATATTAGACAATAATATAGCTACTCCAATTTATCCTGACTTCAATCAAACGGTTTTTGTCAGGATATGGGTATTTATACCCTAAGAATTGGATTGCCTACTCTTTAATACAAGTTACATTATTATTAGCTTGATCCACCCAATCCAAAGGGATGGGTCGGGGCTCTCAGCTCCTAAATTGGTCAAGAACCTACATGTTTACATATAATCCATATACTGTAATCATTGACCACCCTCGAGCAGGTGTGGATTTTCAAGTTATCTTGCAGGATCAGAGTATTGTACAATAACCAACATCACGGCATATTCCACAAATTTGGAGTGACATCATCGAAATCATGAGACATCAGGTATGTAGATTTCATAATACCATACTCTCCTCCTTGGAGGACCCCTTTTGTTACCATATACATGTGGTAGTGATGTGTGTGAACACACGAGGACCACCGGGGCATTTTTTCCCTCTTTAGGAGGTTTTTTCCCCCGTGCATTGTATATATGCCCATCACTCTAGGGCTATCCATCTTTCCATTGCACACTAAGTAACACACTCTCTATTGTGTGCCTTGAGCTTCCTTCGTCTTCTCCAAGCTATGTGTGTTTCTCTGCAACCCTAATTCCAACAATTGGTATCAGAGCAGGTCACGTCCTTCCGAGCTTAGTCGCCAGCTGCTCCAGCACACGCCTGCTCACTTTCTCCGATTTCAGTGAGCTTTGGCAAGCGTTCATAGGTCGTCAAATATTTTGGGGCAGCTCGTAGAGCTTGGTCTGCTCAGAATTTTGATCTGGGCTCATTTCGGCCTCCGTTTCCACTACAGGTAGTACAACACAGGTTATTTCGTCATTTTCTACAGAATTTTTATCAGTGCCGTTTTCTGCATAGTAGGTGCCTTATAGTCTTCTACGGTTTGTGCTATATAGCACAGGTTGTTCCCGCTCCGTTTCTCCTATTTTCGGGCAATTTTCATATCAGGTGTAGCATTTACCATGGCTGACAACAACAACACAGATGTGTTCAAGATGTTTGCTGCTGAGAACAGGTTGGATGGGGACAACTACCCTATGTGGGCTTATATGATGCAACATGTTCTTGTGTCAAAGGGTGTCTGGAACATTGTGCAGGGCATTGATGTACGTCTTGGTTCTGAGGATGTAGGCGATGTTGAGGATGTTGCAGGTCTTGCTGCAAGGATTGCAGCTGTTAGAGTTGTTTTGCCTACGACAAAACAAGCTCGTTGGGATGTTAAGGATGCGCAGGCTCATGCATTGATTGCGTTGTCTGTGAAGTGCACCATTGTTCCTCACATCCGTTCAACAAAATTTGCAAAACAGGCTTGGGATATTCTAGCAAGTCTTTATGCAAGCCGCAATGAGACTAAAATTGCTTTGCTGCGTAAAGAGCTGGAGTCGAAGATTATGCATGAGTAAGATGATATGGACACTTTCCTTGCTAGTGTCAAGGATATCAATGAGCAACTTATTTTTGCAGGTGAAGTTATTTCAGACAGTTCCCTTGTGCAGACTGTTCTTGATGCCTTACCAGATTCTTACCAGACTTTTGCTAGTACTTGGAGACTTATGACCCAAGGAAATCCAGAAGTTGTCAAGTTTGATGCATTATGCACATTGCTGTTGCAAGAGTCACTTTCCAGAAAAAACAGGACTAGACAGCGTGCAGTTGAACAGGCTTTTATTGCTTCTCAAAGAAAGGGTGGTAACAACAATGCAGCCACGTCTTATGGTTCTGCTGCGAGTGGAAAAAATTATGTTCCTAATGCTTTTGCTGGCAGCAATTCGTTTGGAAATTCTGGTGATAAGGGCAAAAAGAAGATGCGTTGCCATTATTGTAAAGCCAATGATCACTTGATCAAGTCGTGTCCTAAGTTGAAGGCCAAAGAGGCTAAGAAGAAAGAGGGTGGTTCCACTGCAAATGCTGGTTCCACTACAAATGCAGCCATTGTCGAGTCTTCTGTGAAAGGAGACTGTGTTGCTGATGTTGATGCAGAATGGGCTTTTAGCGCAGAGTGCACTTACAATCCTGCTGTCCATGATGCATGCTTGTCAGTTGTTGCTGCAGATTCACATGTGTGGTATTTCGACAGTGGTGCTACAAAGCACATTACCTCACATCATGAATTGTTTACCTCTCTCGAGTCTGTCCCTCATGGGAATTCAGTCACTTGTGCCAACAACGCCTCTTATCTAGTTCAAGGAGTTGGAAAGATTGTGCTCACTGTCTGCTGCTAATGGCAGTTTCTTCACACTTGTTGATGCACTTTATGTACCTGGGATCAAGAAGAATCTCTTGTATGTATCCGCACTTGCTAGACTTGGAATTGTAGTCAAATTTGTGGATGACAGATCTACAGTTCATGATCTCAGTTTTGGTGATGAAATTGTTGCATCTGGGCTTTTGTGCCGTGGGCTGTATAAGCTCACTTTGTATGACAAGTGTGGAAAAAATTTTGCAAATGCTGTTGCAGATTCAAGGGCTATTTCAGATGAAAAACTTTGGCATGCACGTTTTGGTCATCTGAATTTTACCCGTTTGCTGCGTTTGCAGAAATCTGATATGGTTGCTTCTTTGCCGCATCTTGAAGCACTTGTCAAACAAGTTTGTGAAGGCTGTATTCTAGGTAAAATGCAGCGTTCTAAGTTTCCAAAGGATGGTTCAGTTAGGGCCACATGCAGGTCACAACTTGTGCATAGTGATGTTTGTGGGCCCATGCAAACTCCGTCCTTGGGCAATTACCTGTACTTCGTGACTTTCATTGATGATTACTCCAGGCATGCATGGGTATTTCCTCTTAAAGCGAAATCCGAAGTTTTTATGTGCTTCAAACAATTTCTGGCTATGGCTGAAAATGTCTCGAAATGTACTATGGGCACCCTCCGTTCCGATAGAGGGGGGGAGTATATGTCTCATGAATTTAATGCATTTCTCGCTAGTTGTGGGATAAAACAACAATGTACAGTGCCTTATACACCTCAACAAAATGGTGTTGCTGAGAGGAAAAACAGGTCATTGACGAAAATGGCACGATGTATGGTCAAAAGTCAAGCTTTGCCGCATTCTTTTTGGCTTGAGGCCATCATGTGTGCCACTTATGTACTTAACAGGTGTCCTACGAAAGCTTTGCAGTCTATTACTCCATATGAATCATGGTATGATAGAAAGCCTTCTATTGAGCACATGCGTGTTTTTGGCTGTTTGGCATATGCTTTGGTGCCACAAGTGCAGCGCAAAAAATTGAATGATAAGGCTGTCAAATGTATTTTTGTAGGTTATAGTGCTGAAAGCAAAGGTTACAGGTTGTATCATCCGCAGACAAAACGTATTCTGGTTTCTCGGGATGTAGTGTAAGTGGAGATTCTGTTCAGCCCTTGCTATCATGTACTAGAGACAGTAATGTAAGCTCACAGGACATTTATGACATTTTGTTGCCTCTTTTCAGTGGTGGAAATACGAATGTAAGTTCCAATGAGGCAAATGTACAGCCTATGGGGGTTTCTAAAAATGTTTTAGATCATCCTATTACTGATGTAGATGTACATGATGTACTTGATGAGGAAAGGGCTGAAAATGAGCAGGCTAGAGGTATGCCAAAATGACTCGTACACACTTTGCGTGACAGTAAATTGGATGCACCTTTGTCTAGTCGTACTTGTTCAGGCTCTCGCCATGCATCTTATGCATCAGATTGTTATGCTTTGGCTGTGTCTAGCTTACATGATGTTGAGGAGCCTTTGTCTTTTGATGAAGCACAGAATTCAGAAAATTAGATGGCTGCCATGCAATCAGAATATGATGCACTTATAGAAAATGACACATGGACTTTATGTGATTTGCCTCCTGGCAAAAAGGCCATTGGTACGAAGTGGGTTTACAAGTTGAAACGCAAGCCGGATGGTGAGATCGATCGCCGTAAGGCTCGACTTGTTGCAAAAGGTTATGCACAGCAAAAAGGCATAGATTATGAAGAGACTTTTGCTCCCACTTGTCATATGAATACTGTACGTTTTCTATGTGCATTGGTAGCTCATTTTGGTTGGGATGTACATCAATCAGACATTGTTACTGCTTTCTTGAATGGTAACATATTTGAGGAAGTTTATGAAACGCAGCCTCGCGGTTTTGTCATAAAAGGACAAGAGTACAAAGTGTGCAAATATAAGAAGGCTTTGTATGGGTTAAAGCAATCTCCTCGTGCTTGGTATGAGAAAACCGACACTCATTTGGTTAAAAGAGGCTTTCATAACAGTCCAACAGAAAGCACATTGTATGTAAAGCGTGAGGGTGATATACTTCTCATTGTGGTTCTTTATGTTGATGATTTGCTGATCACTGGACCAAATGAGAGACATATTGCTGAATTTAAGGCATATTTGAAAGCTACTTTCAAGATGAAAGATTTGG